>NW_027142236.1:5252500-5365000 GCF_036365525.1 Heterodontus francisci
AACACTCAGCAGGTCTGATAGCATCTGTGTAGAGAGAAGCAGAGATAACGTGACCCTTCTTCAGAACTGCAATGAATTGAAGGAAATTAGTATTACTTAGAAGAAATTGAAGAAATTAATTGGGCTGAAGGTTGGTATGTCCCCAGGACCTGATATTCTACTTGCCAGAGTGTTGACGAGATAGCTATGGAAATGCATTGCTGATCATCTTCAAAGAATCTGCAGATTCCGGAGCGGTTCCTGCAGCTTGGAAGGTCGCATATGTCACCCACTATTTAAGAGGGAGGGAGAGAGAAAACAGGGATTTACAAAGCTGTTAGCCTTTCATTAATCGTTGGGAACCTGCGAGAATCATTTCTAAAGGATGTGATAAATGGACTTGGATAACAATGATCTGATTGGGCACAGTTAACATGGATTTATGAATGGGAAATGATGTTTGACGAACCTGTTGGAGATTTTGAGGATGTTACTAACAGAATTGATAAAGGGGAGTTGGTGGACATGGTATACTTGTATTTTCAGAAGGTTTTTGATGAAGTCCACCAGAAGGAGCTTGCTTCGCAAAATTAAAACAAATGGGATAGGAGGTAGTATACTGGCATTTTCACGTTGGCATGGTGTGACTAGTGGGGTACTGCAAGGATCAGAGCTTGGCCTCAGCTGTTCACAATATGTATCGATGATTTGGATGTGGGGACCAAATGTAATATTTCCAAGTTTGTGCATGACACAAAATAAAACGAAACCAATAAAATTCAAGCAGGACTTGACACGGTAGATGCAGGAAGGATGTTCCCGATGGTGGGGAGTCCAGAACCAGGGGTCATAGTCTAAGGATACGGGGTAAAACTTTCAGGACTGACATGAGGAGAAATTTCTTCACCCAGAGAGTGGCGAGCCTGTGAAATTCTGTAATCACGCCCATATCCAAGGGGGATTGGAAGATTCTGGCCAGTGCCTCGGCTATTTCCACCATTCCTTCCCTCAGCAACCCTCATACATCCCATCCAGACTGGGTAAATGTTCAAATTTATTGCGGTACAAAAAGTGTTGGATTGAAAAGAGTTAACTGAATCTGCTAATTCCGTGACTGTACATAATGTCAGTCTCCATGGACCCTAATTGTGTTTTCCATCTTCTATTAATAAGGGGCTTCTTTCAATGTGTTATTCCATAGTGTCAGTGGGAACATCAGCCCCGGCACTTTCAGAGATCAGCTGCTCCAGAGAGATAGAGAGAGGATAGGTTAGAATCTGAGAACAAAAGACTGGAATGTTACAACAATGGGTCAGAATCTGAGAACAATAGATTGGAATGTTACAACAATGGACAGAAGTTTATCTTCGGAACTTTTCTCTCTTTCTACATATTATGATCGGTACTCATTAAACTCTCGTATCTATTTCGCACTGAAGATTATTCAATACGTTTACTATCCCATCCTGGCTATTATTGGGGTCCCTGGTAAGTCTCTCTATCTAGCTATTAATTCTAAAAACATGTTTAACTGCATTACTGTTCGTGTAATTTACTCTGTCCTTCTTGCTGCCGTTGTCTGCCTGGTGAGTATCTCCAGATATTAGCTCTATAAACCATTGTCAACTGTATTACAGTTCTTGTCATTTACTCTCTCATTTTATTTATTTAATAATAATTAACTAATTAGTGTTAGAAATGTCAGTTGGAGGGGTGAAGTGCTTCACCTGTGAGATGTGGGAAGCCCGTGACGCTTCCAGCGTTCTGGAGGACTACATCTGCAGGACGTGTACCCAGTTGCAGCTCCTCATAGACCGCATGGATGGGTTGGAGCGGCAACTGGATGCAGTTAGGAGCATGCAAGTGGCGGAAAACGTCATAGTGAGGAGTTTTAGAGAAGTGGTTACACCCAAGGTGCAGGGGATAGATGGGTGACCGCTAGAAGGGGCAGGCAGTCAGTGCAGGAATCTCCTGTGGCTATCCCCCTCTCTAACAAGTATACCGTTTTGGATACTGTTGGGGGGGATGGTCTATCAGGGGAAAACAGAAGCAGCCAGAGCAGTGGCACCACGGCTGGCACTGTTGTTCAGCATGGAGGGACAAAACACAGAAGAGCAATAGTTATCGGGGACTCTATAGTCAGGGGCACAGATCGGCGCTTCTGTGGACGTGAAAGAGACTCCAGGATGGTATGTTGCCTCCCTGGTGCCAGGGTCAAGGATGTCTCTGAATGGACAGGGGGAATTCTGAAGGGGGAGGGTGAACAGCCAGAGGTTGTGATACACATCGGTATCAACGACATAGGCAGGAAGAGTGATGAGGTCCTTCAGGGGGAGTTTAGGGAGTTAGGTAGAAAGTTAAAAAACAGGATCTCGAGGGTTGTAATCTCCGGATTACTCCCTGTGCCACATGCCAGTGAGGCTAGAAATAGGAAGACAGTGCAGCTAAACACGTGGCTGAGCAACTGGTGTAGAAGGGAGGGTTTCAGATATCTGGACCATTGGGATCTCTTCAGGAACAGATGGGACCTGGACAAGAAGGACGGGTTGCATCTAAACTGGAGGGGCACAAATATCCTGGCTGCGAGGTTTGCTAGCGTCACTCGGGAGGGTTTAAACTAATGTGGCAGGGGGGTGGTAACCAGAGCAGTAGGACAGCAAGTGAAATAAATGAAGGGGAACTAGTAAATAAGGCCAGTAAGACTAAGAGGAAGAGCAGGCAGGGAGATGTTGCGGAGAACAGCGGGACTGGTGGTGTGAAGTGCATTTGTTTCAATGCGAGAAGTATAACGGGTAAGGCAGATGAACTGAGAGCTTGGATTAGTACTTGGAACTATGATGTTTTTGCTATTACAGAGACTTGGTTGAGGGAAGGACAGGATTGGCAGCTAAATGTCCCAGGCTTCGGAAGCTTCAGAAGGGATAGAGGGGGATATAAAAGGGGTGGGGTAGTTGCATTACTGGTGAAGGAGAATATCCCAGCTGGACTGCGGGAGGACACCTCGGAGGGGTCATACAGCGAGGCAATATGGGTGGAGCTCAGGAATAGGAAGGGTCCAGTCACGATGTTGGGGCTTTACTGCAGGCCTCCCAACAGCCGGTGGGAGGTAGAGGAGCAGAAATGTGGACAAATTTTGGAAAGGTGTACAGGTAACAGGGTTGTAGTGGTGGGTGATTTTAACTTCCCCTGTATTGACTGGGACTCACTTAGTGTTAGGGGTTTGGATGGGGCAGTATTTGTAAGGAGCATCCAGGAGGGCTTCTTGAAACAATACGGAGATAGTCCAACAAGGGATGGGGCCGTACTGGACCTGGTATTGGGGAATGAGCCTGGCCAGGTGGTCTACGTTTCAGTAGGGGAGCATTTCGCGAACATTGACCATAATTCCATGAGTTTTAAGGTACTTGTGGATAAGGATAAGAGTAGTCCTCGGGTGACAGTGCTAAATTGGGGGAAGGCTAATTATAGCAATATTAGGCAGGAACTGAAGAATTTAGATTGGGGGCGGCTGTTTGATGGTAAATCAATATCTGACATGTGGGAGTCTTTCAAACGTCAGTTGATTAGAATCCAGGACCAGCATGTTCCTGTGAGGAAGAAGGATAAGTTTGGCAAGTTTCGGGAACTTTGGATAACGCGGGATATTGTGAGCCTCGTCAAAAAGAAAAAGGAAGCATTCATGAGGGCTGGAAGGCTGGGAACAGACGAATCCCTTGAGGAATATAAAGACAGTCGGAAGGAACTTAAGCAAGGAGTCAGGAGGGCTAAAAGGGGTCATGAAAAGTCATTGGCAAACAGGATTAAGGAAAATCCCATAGCTTTTTATACGTATATAAAGAGCAAGAGGGTAACCGGGGAAATGGTTGGCCCACTCAAGGACCGAGAAGGGAATCTATGTGTGGAGCCAGAGGAAATGGTACTAAATGAGTACGTTGCATCAGTATTCACCAAAGAGAAGGACTTGGTACATGATGAGCCTAGGGAAGGGAGTGCAGATAGCCTCAGTCATCCCATTATCAAAAAGGAGGAGGTGTTGGGTGTCTTGCAAAACTTTAAGGTAGATAAGTCCCCAGGGCCTGATGAGATCTACCCCAGAATACTGAGGGAGGCAAGGGAAGAAATTGCAGGGGCCTTGACAGAAATATTTGCATCCTCATTGGCTCCAGGTGCGGTCCCAGAGGGCTGGAGAATAGCCAATGTTGTTCCTTTGTTTAAGAAGGTTAGCAAGGATAATCCAGGAAATTATAGGCCAGTGAGCCTTACGTTAGTGGTAGGGAAATTATTAGAGAGGATTCTTCGGGACAGGATTTACTCCCATTTGGAAACAAATGAACTTATTAGCGACAGGCAGCATGGTTCTGTGATGGGGAGGTCGTGTGTCACTAATTTGATTGAGTTTTTTGAGGAAGTGACAAAGATGATTGATGAAGGAAGGGCAGTGGATGTCATCTATATGGACTTCAGTAAAGCCTTTGACAAGGTCCCTCATGGCAGACTGGTACAAAAGGTGAAGTCATATGGGAACAGAGGGGAGATTGCAAGATGGATGCAGAACTGGCTCGGTCATAGAAGACAGAGGGTAGCAGTGGAATGGTGCTTTTCTGAATGGAGGGATGTGACTAATGGTGTTCCGCAGGGATCAGTGCTGGGGCCTTTGCTGTTTGTAGTATATATAAATGATTTGGAGGAAAATGTAGCTGGTCTGATTAGTAAGTTTGCGGACGACACAAAGTTTGGTGGAGTTGCGGATAGTCATGAGGATTGTGAGAATATACAGCAAGATATAGATCAGTTGGAGACTTGGGAGGAGAAATGACAGATGGAGTTTAATTCGGACAAATGTGAGGTAATGCATTTTGGAAGGTCTAATCCAGGTGGGAGGTTTGCAGTAAATGGCAGCACCCTTAGGAGTACTGACAGGCAGAGAGATCTGGGCGTCCAGGTCCACAGATCATTGAAAGTGGCAACGCAGGTGGATAAGGTAGTCAAGAAGGCATACGGCATGCTTATCTTCATGGGTCGGGGCGTAGAGTATAAAAATTGGCAAGTCATGCTGCAGCTATACAGAACTTTAGTTAGGCCACACTTAGAATATTGCGTGCAATTCTGGTCGCCACACTACCAGAAGGATGTGGAGGCTTTGGAGAGGGTACAGAGGAGGTTTACCAGAATGTTGCCTCGTCTGGAGGGCATTAGCTAGAAGCAGAGGTTGGATAAACTCGGATTGTTTTCACAGGAACGACGGAGGTGGAGGGGCGACATGATAGAGGTTTACAAAGTTATAAGCGGCATGGACAGAGTGGATAGTCAGAAGCTTTTTCCCAGGGTGGAAGAGTCAGTTACTAGGGGACATAGGTTTAAGGAGAGAGGGGCAAAGTTTAGAGGGGATGTGAGAGGCAAGCTCTTTACACAGAGGGTGGTGAGTGCCTGGAACGTGTTGCCGGGGGAGGTGGTGGAAGCGGATACCATAGAGATGTTTAAGAGGCATCTTGACAAATACATGAATAGGATGGGAATAGAGGGATACGGACCCCGGAAGTGCAGACGGTGTTAGGTTCGGCAGGCATCAAGATCGGCGCAGGCTTGGAGGGCCGAATGGCCTGTTCCTGTGCTGTACTTTTCTTTGTTCTTTGTTCTTGTTCTTTGCTGCTGTTGCTGTCTCTATTTCAGGCTCGGAGATCTGTAAACCCTGTTTCACTGAAATACTGTTCTGTTATGTAAATTTTGGGAAGACTGAAGCCAGTGTCATTGGTCTCCATCACAAACTCCATCCCCTATCTGGGAAGCACATACTCCACCCTGCCCAATATCTGAGGCTCAACCGGACAGTTTACAACTTCTGAGTTATATTTAAACCTGAGCTGAGTTCATCTTCATATTCTCTCCATCACCAATCCTGCCTAATACCACCTCTGTGATTTCACCCATCTCCACCTCTGCCTCAGCCCATCTGCTGCGTAAACCCTCATCCGCATCACTGATAAATCCACACTTGACTATTCCAATTCCATCTTGGTCACTCTTCTCGTTATAAACCTCCATAAACCACAGCCCATCCAGAACTCTGCTGCCTGTATTTTAACTCATTCCAAATCCCGATCACCCATCACCCCTGTGCTCACTGATCTACATTGGCTCCCGGTCTGGCAGCACCTTAATTTTAATATTCTCATTCTTATGTTTGAATCTCTCCATGGCCTCAGCCCTCCATTTATTCATTTTCCCCTCTCCAATTCATATATTCCTGCAAATCTTTCGACTTCACTCTTTTTTCAGTTCTCCTTGTAAAGTGAATTTCTTTATCTGTATGTGTCCCGAGCCAGGATTATAGACTCTGCAGCAAAACTGCTGCTGACGGTACAGAAGCTGGTTATCCATAAAGAGATGTGAATCGCACATCCGGCCACTTCCAGTGTGGTCTGCACAATATCCCATGCTGGGCGGGGCTCCAGCCCAGTCGTATCATCTATGTGCTGTTCGCGTGGTCTTCACAGCCGGCCACATCTACTGTGGCCTGCACACTGTCCCAAGCTGGGCAGAGCTCTAGCTCAATTGTACCTTGTATGTGTTGTTCCTTTGAGGGTGGATTTGAAAGTGATGTCAATGTACCATAGCAGCAGCTTTGATGTACTTCTCTGAAACTTGGTCTGTGCATGTCCACTGACCGCCTGTGTTAGTCACTCACAGCTGAAAATACATTCAGCAGCAGGAGGAACCCCCTCTAGTGTTATTTAAAAGGTCCAGGCATCCAACATACAGGTGAGCGGCTTTTGACTTACTTCTGCTATTCTAAAGTTAATGGAGGTGCTGTGGATGGTTTTCTGGAGGTTGTGTTGGGAGCTGCTGCAGACATTCAGGGAGGACAGAAGATTTGGTGACCCAACTCTGGAAGAGGCATTGGGACTGTAGTTACAGTGTCCCTGGGTCTGTCACATGACCAACAAATGGAGCAGAGGCTGCAGAGAGGGAAGCTCTGTAAATATAGAGGAGCAGGGGGCTCTGCCCTACCCACCCCGGGTGTTCCAAGAGCTCTTTTCCTACCTACACTTAACCCAGGAGCAGTGTGTGAGGTGACTCTGATTCAATAAGGAGGTGGTCACAGAGCTGTGTCACCTCCTGTAACACAACCTGGAGCCTCACACCAGGGTGAAGACGGAGCTGTCAGTGGCCGTTCAGGTCACAGTTTAATTGAACTTCTATGTTTCTGGATGGTTCCAGGCAGGAGCAGGTGACATATCCAACATAGAGTGGTAGAAATCGATGGAGTCATGTACAACACTGAAGGAGGCCATTCAGCCACTCTATGCCGGCTCTCTGTGGAACAATCCAGTCAGTTCCACTCCCCCGCTCAATTCCCGGATCCCTGCAAGTTCATTTCCTTCAGGTGTCCATCCAGTTTCCTTTTGAAATCATTGATTGGCTTGGCTTCCACCACCCTCATGGGCAGTGAGTTCCAGCTCATTACCATCCACTATGTAAAAATGTTTCTCCTCATATTCCCCCTGTATCTCTTACCCAAAACCTTCCATCTGTGTCCCCTAGTCCTTGCTTCATCAGTTAATGGGAACAGTTTTTCCTTGTCTATCTTATCTAAGTCTATCATAATCATGTGCACCTCTATCAAATCTCTCTCAATCTCCTTTACACCAGGGAGAACAACTCCATCTTCTCCGATCTCACTTTGTAACTAAACTCCCATCCCTGGAATTATTCTGGTAAATCTCCTCTGCACCCTTTCAGGGACTTTCACATCCTTCCGACAGTGTGGTGACCAGAACTGTACACAGTTCTCTAGTTGGCGTCTAACCAAAGCTTTATGAATGTTCTGCATAACTTCCCTTATTTTCTATCTTTGCATCCAATGATGAAGCCCAAGATCTGATATGATTTGCTAAGCACCCTCCTAATATGTCCTGGCACCTTCAAAGATCAATGCATATGGAGCCCCAGGTCCCTCTGTTCCTGCACAATCTTTAGAACTGTGTCATTATGTCTATATTGCCTTCCTCGTCCATCTGATAAAATACATCACCTCACACTCCTCTGTATTAAATTCTACCTGTCACTTCTCTGTCCATTCTGCTAGCCGATCTATATCATGTTGTTGGTGGTTTGTGACATCCTCACTGCTTACTACTCCTCCAAGATTGCAATCATCAGAAAAAATGTAAATTCTACTGATTATTCCAAGATCCATGTCATTTATATGTAGCAAAAAAAAAGCACAGTGTTCCTCGCACTGACCATTGGGGAACTTCACTGTCTACCATCCTCCAGTCTGAAAAACAACCATTTAACACATTTCTCTTTTTTCTGTCATTTGGACAATTTTTGATTCAACTGGATGCTATTCCTGAGATTCAATTTTTTTAACCAAGCTTTTGTGTGGTTGTTCATCAAGCAATTTCATAAAATCCATGCATACAACATCCACCACATTCCCTTCATCAACCTTCTCAGATCATCGAAATAAGTTCAATTAGTTCAGTCAAGCATGATCTGCCTTTTTAGAAATCCGTGCTGACAATCCATAAATATCTCAAACCTCTCCAAGTGTGTGTTGATTTTTCCCTGATAATTGCTTCTAAAACTTAACTCACCAATGATGTTAAACTAATTGACCAGTAGTTGCGAGGCCTGTCTGTTGTCCATTGATAATTCAGGGAGGTGAGGGTGACCATCTATGTCATCAATTTCTCCCTCAGCAGGGAGAAGCAGGATGAGTGATCCCGTAGCTTTGTCAGGATAGCGGGATTCCTGATGACATAGGTGGCTCTGCGGGGCCCCCATGTCAACGGGGAGAGGTACAGGAACTGGAAGCACTCTCACTCCATTAATGTACAGTTGGTGTGTGCGCATGCCCAGTACATCATGTTGGTGAATGTCCACTATCCTGGCAGCAGCAAGGATACCTTCATTCTGAATCAGTCAGCCGGTCCCAATATTCCGGGGCTCCTTGCAGAACCAGAATGTGGCTTCTCGGAGGCGAAGGAAACTCCTCTAGACACAGCTCATGTTTCTGCACCCCCAAATCACATCCCACACCAACCAACCTCACAAAATTACCATGTGTATAATGTGAGAAATGGAATCGCCAGGAACATGGTGGAACAGACGATCGGTGTGATGAAGCAATGCTTCCGATGTCTGAACCGCTCGGGGGTGCCCTCCAGTACACACTGGAGCAGGTGTCCAGGTTCATGGTGTTCTGCTGCATCCTTCATATCATCACCATCATGAGGACACAGGCATTGGCACCAGGAATCTGGAGGATACCTCAGGAGGAGGAGGAGGCAGGGAGGATATTTCCTGGATGCCTTCCAGCCGGACAGGTTGTCGGAGAGTCCCTGCTAAGATACTGGTTCCCATAGGACAACTTTTCTTTCCCGCCATGGATCCCCCATTCTCCACCATTACACCCATCTGAGATGCCCCATCACAGTGTTATTACAGCACAGAAGGAACTATTCAGCTCATAGTGTCTGCACCGGCTCTCCGAATGCACAATTCACCTAATCCCATTCCCTGCCTTCTTCCCGGAACCCTGCACATTCTTCCTTCTCATATACCAGTTTATTCAGCTTTAGCATGTTCATACATGTGGTCACCACACTGCTGAAGAGCATGCAGGCAGAGAGGGAATGGGTGATCAGCAGGCAGTCAAAAATTATCAGGCAGGTAGTGCCGGCGACCCCTGAGTGCATCTCACTCTCCAACAGGTATTCAGTTCTGTATACTGAGGGAAGTGATGCTTCACCTGAGGAGAGCAGCCACAGCAAGTCCATGGCACCACGGGTGGCTCAGCCGCAGAGCGGGATACAGGGATGACTGGAAGAGCCATAGTGATAGGTGAGTCAATAATCAGGGGAACTGACAGGCGTTTCTGTGGCCACAGACGTGAATCCAGGATGGGGTGTTGTCTCCCAGGTGCCAGGGTCAAGGATGTCACTCAGCGACTGCAGAGCATCTTGAAGCAGGAGGGGAACAGCCAGAAGTCGTGGTCCACATGGGAACCAACGACAGAGGTAGAAAGCGGGATGTGGTCTTGCAGTCAGAATTTAGGGAGCTAGGGAAGAAATTAGCAAGCAGGACCACAAACACAGTCAAAAAGTAGAATTCTCCAGATTACTCCCAGTGCCAGGTGCAACTTAGTATATAAATAGAAAGATAAGGCAGACGAATCTGTGGCTGGAAAGATGGTGCAGGAGGGAGGGATTCATATTTCTGGGACACTGGAACCGGCTCTGGGGGAGATGGGACCTTTACAGGCCGGACGGGTTGCACGTGAACAGAGCCAGGACTGGGTTCCTTGCGGAACGTTTTGCGAGTACTGTTGGGGAGGGTTTAAACTAGTTTAGCAGGGAGGTGGGGGACCTGAGGGTAGACTTAGCTGGGACAAAATCAGAAATGAAAATGGAAGGTGGCAAATTAATGGATGAGTCAAGAAGACAGAGGAAATGAGGGTGAAAAAATGAAAAAAAGGTTTGGCAGTGCTCAAGGCTATCTGTTTCAATGTATGGAGTGCTGCAAATAAAGCAGATGAGCGGAGGGCAAAGATAGACATGTGGCAGTATGATATCATAGTTGTTACAGAAACTTGGCTTAAGGAGGGACAGGAATGGCAGCTCAACGTTCCTGGTTACCAGGTTTTCAGATGCGATAGGGAGGGGGTTAAGAAAGGAGGGGAATGGCAATTCTGGTCAAGGACTCTTTTGCAGCTGTGAGGAGGGATGATATGTTGGAAGGTTCATCAAGTGAGGCCATATCGATTCAGCGAAGGGACCATAAAGGGGCAATCTCACTGCTGGGAGAGTGATCTCGACAGCCAAATAGTCAGAGGTTAATAGAGGAGCAGATAAGTAGGCAAGTCTCTGAGAAGTGCAAGAACAATAGGGCAGTAATAGTAGGGTATTTTAATCACCCCGATGTTAACGAGGAGAGTTTTAGTATGAAAAGAATTGAGGGAGCAGAATTCTTGAGGTGCATTCAGGACAACATTTTTGTCCAGCATGCAGAAAGTCCAACAGGAGAGGGTGCAGTTTTAGATTTTGTTTTAGGAAATGACGCTGGGCAGGTGTATGGAGTGTCAGGGGAGAGCATTTTGGTGGGAGTGATCATAATTCAGTCAGTTATAACATAACTATGGAAACGTACAGACATAGAATAGGATTTAGAGTTCTCAATTGGTGCAAGACCAATTTTACTAAACCGAGGAGCGAAAGTGGACTGGAAACAGCGACTTAAGGTAAATCAGTCTCAGAGCACTGGGAGGCATTCAAAGTGGAGATTCAAGGGGTTCAGTGTAAACATGTTCCCACAAAGAAAAAGGGTGAGGCGGCCAAATCTCGAGTCCCATGGATGTCAAGGAGCCTATATTGTAAGATAAAACAGAAAAGGGAAGCATACATCCGACACTGAGAACTCAATCCTACAGAAAGTTGAGAGGACTTTAGAAAGTGGAAGGATTAAATCAAAAAGGAAATTAGGACAGCAAAGAGAGAGCATGAAAGAATATTGGCAAGCAAAGTCAAGGTGAACCCAAAGATGTTTTCTCAATGCATTAAGAGTAAGAGGTTAACTAAGGGGAGAGTAGGGCCCATAATAGACCAAAAAGGTAACCTATGCGTAGGGGTGGAAGATATTGGTATGGTTTTATTGAATACTTTTAGTGTCTTCAGAAAAGAAGGGGGATGCAGATATTGTAGTTAAGGAGGAAGAGTGTGAATTATTGGATGTGATGAACATACTGAGAGAGGAAGCGTTAATGGGATTAGTATCCTTGAAAGTTGATAAATCACCTGATCCAATTGAAATGTGCCCCAGGTTGCTACAAGAAGCAACAGAGGAAATAGCAAAGAGTCTGACCATCATTTTCCAGTCCTCACTGGATACAGTATGTGGTGCCGGAGTATTGGAGAATTGCTGACGTTGGACCTCTGTTTAAAAAGGGAGTGAAGGATAGTCTGAATAATTACAGGTCTGTCAGTCTAACCTCAGTAGTGGGAAAATGATTGGAATCTATTCTGAGAGACGGGGTAAACTGTCACTGAGACAGGCACAGGTTAATCAAGGATAGTCAGCATGGATTTGTTAAGGGAAGAGCTTGTTTGACCAACTTGATCGAATTTTTCGAAGATGTAACAAGGGATATGGATGAAAGTAGTGCAGTTGATGTGGTTTACATGGATTTCAGCAAGGCTTTTGACAAGATCCCACATGACAGACTGGTTCAAAAAGAAAATTCCATGTAATCCAGGGAAATGCAGCGAGGTGGATAAAAAATTGGTTCAGTGGCAGGACACAAAGGGTAATTGTTGACGGGCGTTTTTGCAACTGGAGGGCTGTTTCCAGTGGTATTCCAGAGGGCTGAGTACTGGGTCTCCCGCTTTTTGTGGTGTATATTAACGATTTCGACATAAATGTAGGGGGCATGATCAAGAAATCTACGGATGACACAAAGATCGGCCGTGTGGTAGATAGCGAGAAGGATAGCTGTAGACTGCAGTAAGTTATTGGCGGTCTGGACAGATGGGCAGAAAAATGGCAAATGGAATTCAACTTGGAGAAGTGTGAGGTGATGCAATTGGGGAGCTCAAATAAGACAAAGGAATACATGATTATTGGGAAAATACTGAGAAGTGTGGAGGAAGTAAGGGACCTTGGAGTCAATGTCCACAGATCCCTGAAGATAGCAGGACAGGTCAATAAGGTGGTTAAGAAGGCATATGAATCCTTGCCCTTATTAGCCGAGGTACAGAATATAAGAGCAGGGAAGTTATGCTGGAACTGTATAAATCATTGGTTATACCACTACTTGAGTACTCTGTTCAGTTCTGGCAACAACATTACAGAAAGGATGTAATTGCACTAGTGAGGGTACAGAGGAGATTTAGGAGGATGTTGCCAGGACTGAAATAATGCAGTTATGAGGAAAGATTGGATAGGCTGGGGTTGTTCTCCTTGGAACAGAGAAGGCTGAGAGGAGATCTGATTGAAATGTACAAAATTGTGAGTGGCCTGGATTGACTGGAGGTGAAGGGTCTATTCACCTGAGCAGAGAGGGAAGTGATTGGTAGAAAGATCAGAGGGGAGATGAGGAAAAACTTGTACAACCAGAAATACAAAATTGGCTCAGTGGCAGTAAACAAAGGGTAATTGTTGAAGGGTATTTTAGTGACTGGAGCACTGTTTCCCGTGGTGTTCCAGAGGGCTCAGTACTGGGTCCCCGGCTTTTAGTGACGGTCTGGAACCCACTGTCGGCAAGGATGTTTGAGGCAGAAACCCTCTACTCATTAAAAAGTGGTCTGAATGTGCACCTCAAGTGTCATAATCTGTAGGGCTATGGATCAAATGCTGGAAGGTGGGATTCGAATAGGTGGATCATTTTTCGGCTGGTACAGACACGATGGGCCAAGTGGCCTCTTTCTGTCCCTTAAGGTTTCTACGAGTCTATCATTCTATAACATGAAACACGCTATCCTCATTAACACTCACAGTTATGTCAAGAAACCCTATCAAGATTATCAGAAACGATTTTCCATTAACCTATCCGTGCTGCTTGTCATTTATTATCCCATGATTTTACAAGCAAGATGTATTTTTATGTCAGGCTGCTGCTTGACTAGTCTGTGGGACAGCTCTCCCAACTTTGGCACAAGCCCCCAGATGTTAGTAAGGAGGACATTGGAGGGTCGACAGGGCTGGGTTTGTCCGTGTCGTTTCCGGTGCCTAGGTCGATGCTGGGTAGTCCATCCGGTGTCATTCCTTTTTATTGACTTCATAGTAGTTAGATACAACTGAGTGGCTTGCTAGCCCATTTCAGAAGGCATGTGAAAGCCAACCACATTGATTTGGTCTGGAGTCATATGTAGGCCACCAGGTAAGGGCAGCAGATTTCCTTCCCTAAAGAACATTAGTGAACCTTATGTTTCATTGGAGAGTTTCCATCTTCTATCACTCTCATATCCAAGGATGACTGAAAGATTCTGGCCAGTGTCTCTGCTGCTTCCATCATACCTTCCCTCAGCAACCCTCATACATCCCATCCAGACCAGGCAAATGTTCAACTTTGTTATTGTACAAAAAGTGTGGAATTGAAAGGAGTTAACAGAACCTGTTTGTTCAGTGACTGTATTTAATGTTAGTCTCCATGGACCCAAATTGTGTCACTGGAGTGTTTTCAACTTCTATTAATAAGGGGCTCCTTTCAATGTGCTATTCCATGGTATCAGCAGCAGCATCGCCTCCGGCACTAACAGAGATCAGCGGCTTCAGACAGAGAGAGAGGATAGATCAGAATCAGAGAACAATAGATTGGAATGTTACAACAATGGATCAGAATCTGAGAATAATAGATTGGAATGTTACAACAATGGGTCAGAATCTGAGAACAATAGATTGGAATGTTACAACAATGGAAAGCAGGAGTTTCTCCTCTTCGTTTGACCTGGTTACTGCCGATTATTATTGGATGACATTAGAATTGCGGATCTATTATGCTCTGAGGATGATTCAATTTATTTACTATCCCATACTCGCTATTATTGGTGTCCCTGGTAAGTCTCCATCTTCAACTATTGGATTCAGAAAACATATTTCACTGATTTAATGTTCTTGTCATTTAAATCATGAGAAGACTGAAGTCATTGTCTTCAGTTTTTGTCACATACTCTATTCCCTATCCACGGTCTGCATCCCCTTCACTGACCGTTGTCTGAGGCTGAACCAGGAAGTTTACAATCTCTGTTACCTGTTTAATGCTGAGCTGAGTTCATCCCCATATTCTCGCGATCCCCAACCCTGCCTATTGTTACGGCCAGGTGAGGATGGGTCACTTTCGCTCATCTTATTTGACCACAACTCTTTTTGTTCTTTTTAACCAGTGGATGTGCTAACCCTCTCATTGAGTATTTGACCTTTTACCTTTGGAGTGATTGTGAAGGACCTGATCGGGCAGGTTCTCTTGAGTTTAAACAGGAAAGAGGTAAGTTTATTATACTTAACAATGTCAACCCGATCTCAATAAAATCATAAAAAAATACACCACACATTTACGCACACATTCGTACGAGAATTACACAGAAATAGATTACAGAGTGAGAAGATGGGAGTCCGGCATAAATAGAAAAATAAAATACTCATTCTGTGATGTTGGATGACACGGCGGTCTTCCGGCTGCAGTTGTATTCTTGAAGTCTTTGGCTGGTCGAAGCACCCTTTGTGGCTGGCCCACGTGGCTCAGGGATTTCTTTGAGGCAGACTTGTAGGTGGCTTTCTTTCCCTGCTGTCTCTGTCTGTAGTAATCTGTCGGCTTGGAGGGACCACAGTCGCATGTGGTATTCAAACTTGTGACGTTATCTGGAGAGAGAGAGACGGGGGGACACAGCCCTTCTGATTCTGCACAGTTTGAATCACTGGCTTGTCTGTCTTTGTCCAGGGGAAACTCCCAACTTTCACATAGATGGACAGAAGGCCTCATGACTGTCTCAGTGCATTCGCTGGACCCTGATAATGAGATTCAAGGTTAGAAACTTCTGTCACCCCGGGGCTCAGGATGCCAGTATTTATAATTGTAGGAGTTTGCTCTTTCAAAGTCAATATGTCAGGATGCCCTTGTATGCCGTGTTAATGAAAGTAATTTAAGGTAATTCAATCACTAGAGCAAGCCAATGATACAGGTCTAGACTCAGCAGACATGTGTCTCCCGTTGGTGGCCTATGAATGTGAAAAGGTGTTTCAGATGCCAATTGCGGTGGGCATCTTGGCTGCCAGTTTTGTCAAGGTTAACTGTGGGATTTCTTTTTTCATTAAAGGTTTATTGCAAGTTTCAAATCGGTGAATTAAAATTCCTCATTGGGCATATGGTGTTATCTTGACACCACCACAGCACACTGAAAGAAATTTGATAATAGGAACATTTCATTACAGAATTGTGGGAAGAAATAGAAGGAAATAAACATTCACTCTCAATAATCACTTCTCAAATTCACACATGAATCTTGGAATTACTGCAGCTGTCATTGTCTGTTACAGTTGTGCTGATTTAATTGTTTTGGAGTTTTGTCTGGGATGGTTATGTGTCGGGTTCGACCCTGGACATTGCATCAGCGATTACATAGGTTTTTTTTCTCTCTTGCAATGAAGCTTTAACTATTCAGGTTCCTGCACCTTGATGATCTTTCTCCCTGTGAGGTGTCTGAGATTTCCTGTGGACCTTTGTTCTTGCTGAGCACGGCTTTGAAATTTATTTATTTAGAGGTACAGCACTGAAACAGGCCTTTCGGCCCACCAAGTCTCTGCCGACCATCAACGACCCATTTATACTAATCCTACATGAATCCCATATTCCTACCACATCCCCACCTTCCCCTGCCACCTACCTATACTAGGGGCAATTTATAATGGCCAATTTACCTATCAACCTGCAAGTCTTTGGCTGTGTGAGGAAACCGGAAAACCCGACAAAAACCCACGTGGTCAAAGGGAGAACTTGCAAGCTCTACACGTGCAATACCGAGAATCGAACCTGGGTCACAGGAGCTATGAGGTTGTAGCGCTAATCACTGCACAACTTTGCAGCCCCAAGTTGCAGGGTTTGATTAGCTTTGGGTTTGGGATCTGATCATTGGGTTCTTCAGTGGGCAGATCCACAATGACCTTACTTTTAACTTTCTGCTGAGGTATGCAAGTGCTGTTCACTTTAGGGCAATTTCCCTTCCCTTTTCTCTTCACTATGAGGAGGATATTTTTCCTAATCTGCCCTATTTCCTCTGGGACAGTAGTGTTCGCCAGTGTCTGTCCAGCTTTCACTGAACTTTCCAGCGGCACTTTGACTAGTTCAGACATCTCCCTTACGATTGGCATGCCTTTTTGGGAACTTTCTTTGTCCCTCCACGTTTCTGTAAATGTTGTTAGCAGCCTTTTTATGGTCCCTGTTTGACCTGCATTTAAGGAGGAGAGTGAGTGGTCTAATTTCTCTAACATTTCAGGGTTGGCTAATCGGAGAATAGGGGGTTCCAATTGGTAATCCTCCTGGCCCTCCTCTAACCTGTCCTCACTGTCCTTTTGAATCCTTCCCTCCTGACTGTCTGACAGATCTGTACTTGTCTGTCCCCTCCACAGACTTGATTTTTTGCCTTTGCTCTGGGGAGTCAATTATATAATTTACCCGCTATTCTTTTTGTCACTCGATATGGACCACTGAAACGGGCTTTCAGGGGTAGACCCTCCATTGGGAGTAATAACAATACATGGTCTCTGGGCGGAAATGTTCTCGCCTTGGCATTTTTTCCTGCTTACCTTCTCATGGCTGCCTGGGGGGTCTTTGGTTGTTCCTGAGTCATTGCACAGGCTCCCGTGAGCCGATCCCAGAGCATGGAAATGTATTCTAACATGGAAGACTCATCCCTGTGTCCGAAAAACTTCTTGAATCATTTAAGCAGAGCTCTCACCTCGTGTCCATAAATTAATTCGAAGAGGCTAAAGCCAGTGGAAGCATTGAATAAGTCCCTGGTAACCAACAGGTGAAATCCTAGCCCTTTGTCCCAGTCATGGGGTTACTCATAGCAGTATGGCCTGTTCATTGTCTTTAGGGTCTGGTGGTAACGCTCCAAAGCCCCTTGTGACTGTGGGTGGTAGGCTAAGGACCTTAGCTGGGTTATGTCCAGATTGCCCATGACCTTTTCAAAAATACTGGACATTAAATGTGTGCCCTGATCCAACTGGATCTCAGCAGGCAGCCCATTATCGGGTAAAGAATTGGGTTAGCCCCTCCACCACTACCTTGGCAGAGATAGCTCTTCGGGAGAATGGCCTCTGGGAATCAGGTCACCACATCCATAATGGTGAGAAGATACTGGTAATCCCGTTTTGTTTTCAGCAGGTGTCCCGCACAATCCACCAGCACTCTGCTGAAGGGTTCCCCAAAAGCTGGTAGATGAATTAGGGTGCAGATTGTTTTGCAGGTTGGGGCTTCCCCACCACCTTGCGCATGTGACTTGTTTTACAGAACTCCACCACATCTTTGTGGAGTTGTGGCCAGTCAAAATGCTGTCTTATGCGGCTTCGATTTTTCATACACTGACATGTCCAGTCATTGGAAGTTCGTCGGCCATTCTTAATATTTCTTGAAGGGACCTCAGCGGCACCACTATCTGGTGAACCACTGTCCTCTCTTCATCCGCAGGTCTGTGAGGAGGTCTCCACTTCCTCATCAGCACCTCGTTCCTTAAATAGTAGCACTCTGCAATTCCCTCTGCTTCAGTTTTGGTTTGGACAGTCTGTGCTATTTTTTAACACAGGGTCGGGGGATTGAGCCTCAACTAAGGAAGATCTGTTTAGCAAATCCTTTCTGTTCTCTAACTTCCCAAAGAAGGTTGCAGACAGCCAGGCAGTCGGGTCATCCATCTACAGTGTCAGTTCAGGGATTGTTTGGCCGTGGACCGTGTCACCACACAATCAGGGAGAATGTCAGGGGCCTTATCCTGTAACTGCTCTGTCTCCCTGCGTTATTTTAGTCTCTCGAGAACTACCGGGGAAGCTGGCACCTTTTCCCCTGTCAGATCATTATCCAGGAGCAGGTCGACCCATCCATCGGTAAGCTAGGTACAATCCCCTTGGATACCGGTCCTGAAACTGTGTCGCACTCCAAATGCAGTCGTTATAAAGGTATGGACATATACTGTCTTCCGATACAATTCACTAACTCTTTAGCATTCACTGCACTATCGAAGAAAGGTCATTCCTTTTCCCAGCAGAAGGGATTGGGTGGCCCCTGTATCCCTTAGTATGACTATGGGCTTGCTTGCCTCACTCAAGGTGGATGGGGTCACTTTTCCTTGGGATTATAATTCCTGGTAACTCTCAGGGATTTTGTTAAGATATCCTGCACTCTTAGTGGTAGGTGTACTGGGCCTGACAGCCACAGTTAAAGGCACAGCCTGATCTGCTGTGATTTCCATCAGGGCCCGTTTTCCTGCACTGATCTGGTGGACATTTAAAAAAAAAATTATTCATTCACAGAATGTGGGCGTGGCTGGCCAGGCCAGCAATTATTGCCCAACCCTAATCGCCCTTGCCAAGGTGGTGGTGAGCTGCCTGCTTGAACCGCAGTAGTCCATATGGGGTAGGTATACCCACAGTGCTATTGGGAAGGGAGTTCCAGGATTTTGACCCAGCGACAGTGAAGGAACGGCGATAAAGTTCCAAGTCAGGATGGTGTGTGACTTGGAGGGGAACTTGCAGATGGTGGTGTTCCCATGTATTTGCTGCCCTTGTCCTTCTAGTTGGTAGAGGTCGCGGGTTTGGAAGGTGCTGTCTAAGGAGCCTTGGTGCATTGCTGCAGTGCATCTTGTAGATGGTACACATTGCTGCCACTGTGCGTCGGTTGTGGAGGGAGTGAATGTTTGTAGATGGGGTACCAATCAAGCGGGCTGCTTTGTCCTGGATGGTGTTAAGCTTCTTGAGTGTTGTTGGAGCTGCACCCATCCAGGCAAGTGGAGAGTACTCCATCACACTCCTGACTTGTGCCTTGTCGATTGTGGACATGGTTTGGGGAGTCAGGAGGTGAGTTACTCGCCTCAGGATTCCTAGCCTCTGACCTGCTCTTGTAGCCACGGTATTTATATGGCTACTCCAGTTCGGCTCCTGGTCAATGGCAGCCCCTAGGATGTTGATAGTGGGGGATTCAGCGATGGTAATGCCATTGAATGTCAAGGACAGATGGTTAGATTCTCTCTTCTTGGAGATGCTCATTGCCTGGCACTTGTGTGGCGCGAATGTTACTTTCCACTTATCAGCCCAAGCCTGGATATTTTCCAGGTCTTGCTGCATTTCTACACAGACTGCTTCAGTATCTGAGGAGTGGCGAATGGTGCTGAACATTGTGCAATCATCAACGAACTTCCCCACTTCTGACCTCATGATTGAAGGAAGGTCATTGATGAAGCAGCTGAAGATGGTTGGGCCGAGGACACTACCCTGAGGTCCTCCTGCAGTGATGTCCTGAAGCTCAGCTGATTGACCTCCAACAACCACAATCATCTTCCTTTGCGCTAGGTATAACTCCAGCCAGCGGAGGGTTTTCCCCCTGATTCCCTTTGCCCTCAGTTTTGCTAGGGCTCCTTGATGCCATACTCGGACAAATGCTGCATTGATGTCAAGGGCAGTGACTCTCACCTCACCTCTTGAGTTCAGCTCTTTTGTCCATGTTTGAACCAAGGCTGTATTGAGATCAGGATGAGTGGCCCTGTTGAAACCCAAACTGAGCATCACTGAGCAGGTTGTTGCTAAGCAAGTGCCGCTTGATGGCACTGTGATGACACCTTCCATCACTTTACTGATGATTGAGAGTAGGCTGATGGGGCGGTAGTTGGCCGGGTTGGATTGGTCCTGTTTTTTGTGTGCAGGACATACCTGGGTAATTTTCCACATTGCAGGGTAGATGCCAGTGTTGTAGCTGTACTGGAACAGCTTGGCTAGGGCCGCAGCAAGTTCTGGAGCACAGGTCTTCAGTACTATTGCCGGAATATTGTCAGGCCCCATAGCTTTTTCAGTATCCATTCGCTGCAGTCGTTTCTGGATATCACGCGGAGTGAATCGAATTGGCTAAAGTTTGGCATCTGTGATGCTGGGGACTTCAGGAGGAGGCCGAGATGGATCATCAACTCGGCACTTCTGGCTGAAGATTGTTGCAAATGCTTCAGCCTTATCTTTTGCACTGATGTGCTGGGCTCCCCCATCATTGAGGATGGGGATATTTGTGGAGCCACCTCCTCCAGTTAGTTGTTTAATTGTCCTCCACCATTCACGGCTGGATGTGGCAGGACTGCAGAGCTGAGATCGGATCCGTTGTTTATGGGATCGCTTAGCTCTACGCAGTTTGGCATGCAAGTTGTCCTGGGTTGTAGCTTCACCAGGTTGACACCTCATTTTGAGGTATGCCTGGTGCTGCTCCTGGCATGCCCTTCTGCACTCTTCATTGAACTAGGGTTGGTATCCTGGCTTGATGGTATTGGTAGAGTAGGGGATATGCCGGGCCATGAGGTTACATATTGTGGTTGAGTACAATTCTGCTGCTGCTGATAGCCCACAGCGCCTCATGGATGCCCAGTTTTGCATTGCTAGATCTGTTGGAAATCTGTCCCATTTAGCACGGTGATAGTGCCACACAACACAATGGACGGTATCCTCAATCCGAACGCGGGACTTCGTCTCCACAAGGACTATGCAGTGGTCACTCCTACCAATACTGTCATGGACAGATGCATCTGTGGCAGGCGGATCGGTGAGGACGAGGTCAAGTATGTTGTTCCCTCGTGTTGGTTCCCCCACCACCTGCCGCAGCCCCAGTCTAGCAGCTGTGTCCTTTAGGACTCGGCCAGCTTGGTCAGTAGTGGTGCGACCGAGCCACTCATGGTGATGGACATTGAAGTCCCCCACCCAGAGTACATTTTGTGCCCTTGCCACCCTCAGTGCTTCTTACAAGTGGTGTTCAACATGGAGGAGTACTGAGTCATTAGCTGAGGAGGGCGGTAGGTGGTAATCAGCACGCTCATTAATCTTACAGGTTTTCCCCGTCACTTCCACCAGTCAGCATGACGGTGATCTTCCTCATTACAATGGAAACACACATGGCTTCGGCTGTTACTCCTGCTCTCAGTACCGTCCTATTTGGCCTGAGGAAGGGCTACCGTGTGTCCAGCTTTTCCTTCTTGCCCATGGCTGTTCAGGGTCCGATCAGCCTCCCACCTTTTATTCTCGGGTCTTTGGGGTTACTAGGGAAGGGTTTCCCTTTGGGGCTAAGGCCTTGTATACAAGGGAAAATTCATCAGCCAGAAGTGCAACCTGCCTGGCTCTTTGAACCTTCTGTTCCTCTGTGTGTGTTTTAATGGGAGGGAGAGCGAGTTTGTGAACTCTTCGAGATGGATCACTGCTCTGAGATGTATATATGTGGGATGTATCCTGATCTTCTGTATCCACTGGTCAAAAGTAAGCACCAAAACAGACTGGAAATCTTCTATTGGTTCATAAAATGGTAATGTTTAGCTTAGACAAATGTAGGGCCATTACAGGCAGAGTCAGGAGAATCTATAATGGGGAATTGAGAAATGACAGAGAAGTGAAATGTGATTCGCACCGCAGCCTCTGAGCTCCAGCGACCCAGGTTCAATTCTGGGTACTGCCTGTGTGGAGTTTGCAAGTTCTTCCTGCGTCTACGTGGGATTTTTCCGGGTGCTCAGGTTTCCTCCCACAGCCAAAAGACTTGCAGGTTGGTAGGTTAGTTGACCATTATAAATTGCCCTTAGTATAGGTAGGTGGTAGGGAAATATAGGGACAGGTGGGGATGTGGTAGGAATATGGGATTAGTGTAGTATAAAATGAGAGGTTGATGGTTGGCACAGACTCGGTGGGCCGAAGGGCCTGTTTCAGTGCTGTATCTCTAAACTAAACAAAAAAATATTTTGTGTCTGTCTTCACTGAGGAAGATACAAGAAATCTCCCAGAATTAGAGATCCAAGGGATTGGGAGAATGAAGAATTGAAGGAAATTAGTATTAGTGAGAAGTTTGTATTGGAGACATTAGTAGGGCTGATGTTTGACATTTATCCAGGATCTGATATTCTATATCCCAGAGTGTTGAAGGAAGTAGTAATGGAGATTGTTCATGCATTGGTGATCATCTTTCAAAATTCTATCAATTCTGGAACGCTTCCTGCAGATTGGAAGGTAGCAAATGTCATCCCACTGTTTAAGAAGGGAGGGAAAGAGAAAATTGGGAACAACAACCACCCATTTATGCTAACACTACAGTAATCCCATATTCTCTAACACCTCCCTACACTAGGGGTAATTTATAATGGCTAATTTATCTATCACCTGCAAGTCTTTGGCTGTGGGAGGAAACCGGAGCACCCGGCGAAAGCCCACGTGGTTAGCATTTCATCAGTACCAGGGAACATGTTAGAATCTATTCTAAATTATGTGATAAATGGATCTGATTGGGCAGAGTCAACATGGATTTATGAATGGGAAATCATGCTTCATGAACCTGTTGTATTTTATTTTTTGGATGTCACGAACAAAATAGAGAAGGGGAGTCAGTGGATTTTCAGAAAGCTTTTGATAAAGTGCCCCACAGTATGTTGGTCAGCAAAGTTAAAGAACATGGGATCGGAGGTAATATACTGACTAGCAGTAAGGATTGGTAAACAGGCAGGAAACAGAGAGTAGGAATAAATGGGCCATTCTTGCATTGGCAGGCTGTGACTAATGGAGTACCGCAGGGATCTGTGCTTGGGCCCCAGCTGTTCACAATATCTATCAATGATTTGGATATTGGGTCCAAAGTAATATTTCAAGTTTGCAGATGACACAAAACTAGATGGAAATGTGCGTTGTGAGGAAGATGCAAAGTGGTTTCAAGGAAATTTGGACAGACTTAGTGAGTGGGCAAAAACATGGCAGATGGAATATAATGTGGAAAAATATGAGGTTAGCCACGGTGGTAGGATGAATGGACGTGCAGAGTGTTCCAATTGGTGAGAGATTAGAAAGTGTAGATGTACAAAGGGACCTGGGTATCCTCATTATAAGTAATTGAAAGCTAACATGCAGGTGCAGCAAGCAATTAGGAAGGGAAATGGTATGTTGGCCTTTATCACGAGTTGATTTGAGTAGTGAAGTCTTGCTGCAATTGTATAGAAACTTTGTTAGACCGCAGATGGAGTGCTGTGCGCAGTTCTGGTCTCTTTACCTAAGGAAGGATATTATGACCACAGAGGGAGTGCAAAGAAGGTTCACCAGACTTGTTCCCGGGATTTTGGGACTGTCCTATGAAGAGAGATTGGGGAAGCTGGGCCTGTATTCTCCAGAGTTTCGAAGAATGAGAGGTGATCTCATTGAAACCTACAAAATACTTAAAGGGATAGACAGGGTAGATGCAGCTAAGATGTTTCCCCTGGTTGGGGAGTCCAGAAATAGCAGACATAGTTTCAAAATAAAAGAGAAGCCACTTAGGACAGAGATGAGGAGACATTTCTTTACTCAGAGGGTTCTGAATCTTTGAAATTCTCTACCCCAGAGAGCTGTGGAAGCTCAGTCATTGAGTATGTTTAAAGTAGGGATTGATAGTTTTATAAATACCACTGACAAAAAGGGATATGAGGATAGTGTGGGGGAAAAGGCATTGGATGATCAACCATGATCATATTGAATGGTGAAGCAGGCTCGATGGGCTGAATGGCTTACTTCAGCTCCTATGTTCCTATGTTCGGAAGCTGGTTAACTCTTTCAAACTCAAGGTAAGTTTAGTCAGGCTGCTTTCCCAGGGTTCGGAATGTTTTACAGTACACTTCTGATACTATCTCATATGCACCCAGGATACCATTTTTATCCATCTCATAATGTGATGAACTTTCATCTGGCAACAATGAATAAACCTCATGGACTTTTCCTGTTATTCTACTTGGTAAAAACAGTGTCCAGCTCTCTGTCAGTCATTTCAGCGGCTTTGCAAGCATTTCAAAACTGATGAAAAACTCTGACACATCCTCCTCATTGAAATTTGGAACAAACTGGGAGAACATTAAGAGCTCATCACATGGTCCTGGACTATGGGTAGCTCCTTCACTAGCTGTGCCTTCAGTGGGTGGACTGGGACTTCCTCTAGTTGTTTGAGCCACCTTAACTCCCTTTCCTCCTTCTCCTTCTGGAACACTCTTACTTTTTCCCTTTCTTGACGCTCTGCTCTTTCTCACTCTCTCTGGAATTCTAATTCTAGTCTCTTCTGTTCCAGTTTTACCTTAGCTAACATTACTCTATCTGTTAGTGATTCTAACCCTGTTTGAATTTTCTTCTGCAAATAAAAAATGGTTGGAAACAAGTCTTAGAATTTCGGGTTTCCAATCTTTTGGACGGAGAATAATCCCTTACTGTCCAGCGACATTACACAACTTTTCAACAGAGAGGGGTTTTAACCTGTATCGAGTTACTTCACTCTGTGTGCAATTCCTTTATTGGGAATGTAAATTCTTTATTTAAAAAAGGGAGAGAGACAGAAAGCACGAAAAATTATGAGGGTATGGATAGGGTAGATAGGAAAAAACCTTTTCCTTAGCGGAGGTGTCAATAACCGGGGGGCATTGATTTAAATTAAGGGGCAGGAGGTTTAGAGGGGATTTGAGGGGAAGAACAATTACCCAGAAGGTAGTTGGAATCCGGAACACACTGCCTGAAGCGGCTACAGAGGCAGGAACCCTCCACAACATTTACGAATTATGCAGATGAGCACTTGAAACGCCACAGCGGACAAAGTTACGGGCCAGGTGCTGGAAAATGGGATTAGAATGGATAGGCTTGTTGGCCAGCACAGACACAGTGGGCCGAAGGGCCTGTTCCTTTTCTCGATAACTCTGTGACTCTATGACACTTCCAATTTCTCGTTTGTCATTGCGTTACAATCACTAGAACCTCCACATTTCTGATCCAGCCAGGTGAGAATTAGAATTAGAATTAGAATATTACAGCGCAGTACAGGCCCTTCGGCCCTCGATGTTGCGCCGATCATCTGACCTACACGATTCCATTTACATCCATATGTCTATCCAATGACCACTTAAATGCCCTTAAAGTTGGCGAGTCTACTACTGTTGCAGGCAGGGCGTTCCACGCCCCTACTACTCTCTGCGTAAAGAAACTACCTCTGACATCTGTCCTATATCTTTCACCCCTCAACTTAAAGCTATGTCCCCTCGTGTTTGCCATCCTCATCCGAGGAAAAAGACTCTCACTATCCACCCTATCTAACCCTCTGATTATCTTGTATGTCTCTATTAAGTCACCTCTCCTCCTCCTTCTCTCTAACGAAAACAACCCCAAGTCCCTCAGCCTTTCCTCGTAAGACCTTCCTTCCATACCAGGCAACATCCTAGTAAATCTCCTCTGCACCCTTTCCAAAGCTTCGACATCCTTCCTATAATGCGGTGACCAGAACTGCACGCAATACTCCAGGTGCGGGCTCACCAGAGTTTTGTACAGCTGCAGCATGACCTCGTGGCTCCGAAACTCGATCCCCCTACTAATAAAGGCTAACACACCATATGCCTTCTTAACAGCCCTGTTAACCTGGGTAGCAACTTTCAGGGATTTATGTACCTGGATACCAAGATCTCTCTGCTCATCTACACTACCAAGATCTTCCCATTAGCCCAGTACTCTGCATTGCTGTTACTCCTTCCAAAGTGAATTACCTCACACTTCTCCGCATTAAACTCAATTTGCCATCTCTCAGCCCAGCTCTGCAGCCTATCTATGTCCCTCTGTACCCTACAACACCCTTCGACACTATCCACAACTCCACCGACCTTCGTGTCATCCGCAAATTTACTAACCCACCCTTCTACACCCTCATCCAGGTCGTTTATAAAAATGACAAACAGCAGTGGCCCCAAAACAGAACCTTGCGGTACACCACTAGTAACTAAACTCCAGGATGAACATTTGCCATCAACCACCACCCTCTGTCTTCTTTCAGCTAGCCAATTTCTGATCCAAAGCTCTAAATCAACTTCAACCCCATACTTCCGTATTTTCTGCAATAGCCTACCGTGGGGAACCTTATCAAACGCCTTACTGAAATCCATATACACCACATCCACGGCTTTACCCTCATCCACCTGTTTGGTCACCTTCTCGAAAAACTCAATAAGGTTTGTGAGGCACGACCTACCTTTCACAAAACCGTGCTGACTATCGCAAATGAACTTATTCTTTTCAAGATGATTATAAATCCTGTCTCATAACCTTTTCCAACATTTTACCCACAACCGAAGTAAGGCTCACAGGTCTATAATTACCAGGGCTGTCTCTACTCCCCTTCTTGAACAAGGGGACAACATTTGCTATCCTCCAGTCTTCCGGCACTATTCCTGTCGACAATGACGACATAAAGATCAAGGACAAAGGCTCTGCAATCTCCTCCCTAGCTTCCCAGAGAATCCTAGGATAAATCCCATCTGGCACAGGGGACTTATCTATTTTCACACTTTCCAAAATTGATAACACCTCCTCCTTGTGAACCTCAATCCCATCTTGTCTAGTAGCCTGAATCTCAGTATTCTCCTCAACAACATTTTCTTTCTCGACTGTAAATACTGACGCAAAATATTCATTTATCACTTCCCCTATCTCCTCTGATTCCACACACAACTTCCCACTACTATCCTTGATTGGCCCTAATCTAACTCTAGTCATTCTTTTATTCCTGATATACCTATAGAAAGCCTTAGGGTTTTCTCTGATCCTATCCGCCAATGACTTCTCGTGTCCTCTCCTTGCTCTTCTTAGCTCTCCCTTTAGATCCTTCCTGGCTAGCTTGTAGCTCTCAAGACCCTAACTGAGCCTTCACGTCTCATTCTAACATAAGCCTTCTTCTTCCTCTTGACAAGCGCTTCAAATTCTTTATTAAACCACGGCTCCCTCGCTCGACAACCTCCTCCCTGCCTCACAGGTACATATTTATCAAGGACACACAGTCGCTGCTCCTGGAATAAGCGCCACATTTCGATTGTTCCCATCCCCTGCAGTTTCCTTCCCCATCCTCTGCATCCTAAATCTTGCCTAATCGCATCATAATTTCCTTTCCCCCAGCTATAATTTTTGCCCTGCGGTATATACCTGTCCCTGCCCATCGCTAAGGTAAACCTAACCGAATTGTGATCACTATCACCAAAGTGCTCACCTACATCTAAATCTAACACCTGGCCGGGTTCATTTCCCAGTACCAAATCCAATATGGCATCGCCCCTGGTTGGCCTGTCTCCATACTGTGTCAGAAAACCTTCCTGCACACACTGGACAAAAAATGACCCATCTAAAGTACTCGAACTTTACTATTTCCAGTCGATATTTGGAAAGATAAAGTCCCCCATAACAACTACCCTGTTGCTCTCGCCCCTGTCGAGAATCATCTTCGCTATCCTTTCTTCTACATCTCTGGACCTATTCGGAGGTCTATAAAAGACTCCCAACAGGGTAACCTCACCTCTCCCGTTTCTAACCTCGGCCCATACTACCTCAGTAGACGAGTCCTCAAACGTCCTTTCTGTCGCTGTAATACTCTCCTTGATTAACAATGCCACACCCCCCCCCCCTCTTTAACCATCTTCTCTGTTCTTACTGAAACATCTAAATCCCGGAACCTGCAACATCCATTACTGCCCCTGCTCTACCCATGTCTCCGAAATGGCCACTACATCGAGATCCCAGGTACCAACCCATGCTGCAAGCTCTCCCACCTTATTCCGGATGCTCCTGGCGTTGAAGTAGACGCACTTTAAACCAGGTTCTTGCTTGCTAGTGCCCTCTTGCGTCCTTGTAACCATATCCCTGACCTCACTACTCTCAATATCCTGTACACTGGCACTACAATTTAGCTTCCTATTCCCCTGCTGAGATTGGAATGTTACAACAATGGGTCAGAATCTGAGGACACTAGATTGGAATGTTACAACAATGGGTCAGAATCTGAGAACAATCGATTGGAATGTTCCAACAATGGGTCAGAATCTGAGGACAATAGATTGGAATGTTACAACAATGGGTCAGAATCTGAGGACAATAGATTGAAATGTTACAACAATGGGTCAGAATCTGAGAACAATAGATTGGAATGTTACAACAATGGGTCAGAATCTGAGGACATTAGATTTCAATGTTCCAACAATGGGTCAGAATCTGGGAACAATAGATTGGAATATTACAGCAATGGACAGCAGGAGTATGTCCTATTGGTTTCGCCTTGTTACTGCTGAGTATTTTCGGATGACATTGGAAGCGCAAATCTATTATGCTCTGAAGATGATTCAAACGGTTTACTACCCCAACCTCGCTATTGTTGGTGGCCCTGGTAAGTCTCTGTATCCAACTATTAGATCCATAAACAAAGGTAATTACATCGGCATGAGTACAGATTTAGCCCTAGTGGACTGGGCAGGAAGACTAAAAGGTAGGACAGTTGATGAGCAGTGGCAGATGTTTAAGGAGATATTCAATTCCTCCCAACTACAATATATTCCAGAGAGGAAGAAATATTCTAGGAGGGGGAAAAACATCCATGGCCAAGCAAGGAAGTTAAGGATAACATAAAGACAAAATGTAAGGCATACCATATTGCAAGTGCCAGTGGCAGGCTGGAAGATAGGGAAATTTTTAATGATCAACAAAGGGTTACTAAAAAAGTAATAAAAAGAGCAAAGATAAATTATGAAAGAAAACTAGAGCAAAATATAAAAACGGATAGAAAAAACTTCTTTAAGTATATAAAAGGTAAGAGAGTGGCTAAAGTGAATGTTGGTTCCTTGGAGGATGAGACTGGGAAGTTGATAGAAGGGAACACAGAAATGGTGGAGACACCAAATCAGTATTTTGCCTCAGTTTTCACGGTGGATGACACCAGTACCATCTAAATAGTAACAGGTAATGCAGAGGTTATAGAAAGAGAGGAATTTAGAACAATCATCATTACTAGGTAAAAAGTACAGAGCAAACTATTGGAATTGAAGGCAGACAAGTACCCAGGGCCTGATGGCCTGCATCAGAGTGTCTTAAAGTAAGTGGCAGCAGAGATACTGGATCCATTGGTTACAATATTCTAAAATTCGCTGGATGCGGGAAAGGTTCCAGTGGATTGGAAAAAAGCTAATATAACGTCCTTATTCAAAAAGGGAGGGAGGCAGAAAGTAGGAAACTATAGACCAGTTAGTTTAACATCTATCGTTGGGAAATTGTTAGAACCCATTATTAAGGAAGTAATAACAGGATATTTAGAAAGTCAAAACGCAATCCATCAGAGTCAGCATGGTTTTATGAAGGGTAAATCCTACTTGACGAATTTTTTAGAGTTCATCGAAGCTGTGACAAGAAAAGTGGAAAATGGTGATCCTGTAGATGTAGTATATCTGGACTTCCAGAAGACATTTGATAAAGTGCCGCACAAAAGATGAATACAGAAGGTAAGATCACATGAGTTCAGGGGCAATTTATTAACTTTGATAGAGGATTGGCTAACCAACAGAAAACAGAGAGTCGGGATAAATGGATCTTTTTCTGGTTGGCAATATGTAACTGGTGGGGTACCACAGGGTTTGGTCCTTGGCCCCTGCTATTTACAATATATATTTATGATTTGGATGCAAGGATAGAAGTTACTATAGCCAAATCTCCAGATGACACTAAAATAGGTGGGATAGTATGTTGCACTAATTAAATAAGAAATTTACAAATTGATATGGATAGGTTAGGTGAATGAACGAAAATTTGGCAGATGGAGTTTAACGTGGATAAGTGTAAGGTTATCCATTTTGGTCGGAAGAATAGAAAGGCAAATTATTAACTAACTGGAGAGAAACTTCAGAGTGCTTCGGTGCAGAAGGATCTGGTTGTCCTCGTGTATGAATCGCAGAAAGCTAGTTTTCAGGTACAGCAGGTGAAAAGGAAGGCAAATTGAATTTTGGTATTTCTTGCTAATGGAATAGAATATAAAAGTAGGAAAGTGTTGCTGCAACTGTACAAGGCATTAATGAGATCGCACCTGGAGTATTGTGTATAGTTTTAGTCTCCTGACTTGAGGATGGATGTAGTTGCATTGGAGGCAGATCAGAGGAGGGTCACTAGATTGATTCCAGGGATGAGGGGTTTGTCTTATGAAGAGAGATTGAGCTCTTTATGCCTTTACTCTCTCGAGTTTAGAAGAATGAGAGTCGATCTAATTGAGGTATATAAGATGATTAAGTGGATTGACAAAGTAGACATAGAGAAGACGTTTCCTCTTGTGGGGCAACCTAGAATGAGAGGTCATTGTTTTTGGATAAGGGTTAAGATTTAAAATAGAGATGAAGAGAAATTTCTTCTCTCAAAGTGTCGTGTGTCTGTGGGATTCAATACCCGGATTGCAATAGATGCCGGGACATTGAGTAAATTTAAGGAGGCGATGGACAGATTTTTAATTAGTAATGGATTGAAGAGTTATGGAGAACGGGCAGGAAAGTGGAGTTGAGGCCGAGATGAGGTCAGCCATGATCATATTGAATGGCGAAGCAGGTTCGAGGGCCTGAATTGCCTACTCCAGCTCCTAGTTCTTATGTTATTATGTTCTTATCTGTATCTTTCCAGACAAGAGCGGGTGACGTATCCATTATCTCTCTCTCTGTTGTCCATTCATGTATCTGCTGTGTGACGGAGGCCATCTATGTCGGGTGAGCTGAATTATACTGCCTGCTCTCTCAGCAGGGAGAAGCAGGTGAGAGATCCCGTGGCTTTGTCAGGATAACGGGATTCCTGATGGTCTAGGTGTCTCTGCGGGGTCCCCAAGGCAACGGGGAGAGGTACAGGAACTGATACAGCTCTCACTCCATTAATGTACAGTTGGTGTGTGAGCATGCCCAGTACATCATCTTGGTAAATGTCCACTGTCCTGGCAGCAGCCACTGTACCTTCATTCTGAAGCAGTCAGCCGGTCCCAACACATCGGGCCCCCATGCAGAACCCGAATGTGGCTCATGACCTCTAAACTCTAGACACTCCCTTCCTCCACACAAAACCACCAGGTGAAGCAATGCTTCAGATGTCTGAACCGCTCGTGGGGAGCCCTCCAGTACATACTGGAGCAGGTGTCCAAGTTCATGGTGTTCTGCTGCACCCTTCACATCAGCACCATCATGAGGACACAGGCTTTGGCACCAGGGATCCGCAGGCTAACTCAGTAGGAGGAGGAGGAGGCAGGGAGGATATTTCCTGGATGATTTCAAACCGGAAAGGCTGTCCTAGAGACGCTGCTAAGATTCCAGTTCCCAGAGGACAACTTCCCTTTCCCACCATGGATCCACCACTTCTCCACCATTACACCCATCTGAGATGCCCCATCACAGCGTCCCCGAGGTAAGCATCCTGCAATAAAAACACCAACAAAATGTTTTTCATGATCATCTTTCTCCAACAACACATGCAATTATACAAACAAAACTGAACTAGTCACCCTTGTGTATTCCCTTAGTCCCTGTCTTGTGGGTTCCCCCAACTTGCCAAGTGCTCCTACACAGTGTTTCCCAGTGACTGCAGCATGGCTGGTGGAAGTCTGCTGACTTTCACTGGGGTGACTGCAGATGGCCTTGCAGGACTTCCTCGAGCTGCTCTAGGCCTTGAGGACTCGGATTCAGAATGCACCACCTCGACATGGGCAGCAGCTCCAGCAATGTTCACATCTGAGTCCTGTGTATTATAACTCGTTTGTGACCTCGCCCTCCGGTGATCTGTCACATGAACTATCCTTTCCCCCTGGCCTGGCTGAAGCTCACTCATGCTCGGTGACTCACCACATGCAGATTCTGACTCTATATCAGCCTCTAAGGTACACGCACTGTAAGTATTTGATCTGGTGGCTGTGAGCATCAGACCAAGTGATGGGGCTTTAGTGCTCTTTTGCTGCTCTCTTTCTGTCTCCTGGAGCTGCTGTGACTGGGAAGTTGGTAGTATTGGGTTATCATTGAAAAGTATAAAATCAGAAGGGGAGGTTTGAGGTGAAGGATTGGGGGTGGTATGGAAAGCAGGAGGTCCATGGTCTTACCATCTCCAGCTTGTACATCAACATTTCTAACGTTTACCAGTTCTGATGAAGGGTCACAGATCTGAAACATTAACTCTGTTTCTCTCTGCACCGATGCTGCCAGACCCACTGAGTATTTCCAGCACTTTCTGTTCAGGTGCACAGATGTGTCCCATTGACCAACTTATCTCAGCCCGTTTTTTTTTAGCTTAAATTTGCATTTCTGGACATCCTCAGATATTCCATTGAGAATGAAATCGTAATTACAATCATACACCTCGAAAATCCTCAGGATGTCCGTCTCCCCAGGCGTGCCTGTTTTTCTTCTCTACCAGGTTATCAATTGACTATTTCCTGTGATATGCTAGTGAGATTGTATTTCTGGCTTTTCTTATTCAAAACTCTCTGAAAGTCCTCCCCCCCCCCCACCCACGCTGTTAGTGATGAACACACACGTTTGATTGTGTGTAAACTCTTTTTGTTGCCAAATCTCCTACTCATTCATCACTCAACTGAGTTTACTATTTTTCACAAACCAAGTAAACCAAGCCTATCATCCTGATGACTGTGTTCCGTCTCCTACACCACTGTAAGGTCTGATCTAGGGTCAGAGATCACCCAAAAAGGAGGTCAAAGGGTCACAAGCAGTTTATTGAGGAGTGACAGTTCAAATACAGCACAAAATCAGAATAAACACAGTAGAGAAACAATCTGTGACATATGAGAAAGGCTTTCTGGATGTGAATTAGTTTTTTAGAAGCTATTATCAAAGATGTTATAGCAGGGCAGGTCGAAAAATTCAAGGTGATTAGGCAAAGTCAACATGGTTTTGTGAAAGGGAAATTACGTTTAATCAATTAACTGGAGTTCTTTGAAGAAGTAACATGTGCTGTGGATAAAGGGGAACTGGTGGATGTACTGTACTAGATTTCCAGAAGGCATTTGATAAGGTGCCACATCAAAGGTCAGTGCGAAAAATAAAAGCTCATGGTGTAGGGGGTAACACATTGCCATGGATAGACGTTTGGTTAGCTAACAGGAAACAGACAGCAGCCATAAATGGGTAATTTTCTGGTTGGCAGGATGTAACGAGTGGGGTGCCATAGGTATCAGTGCTGGGGCCTCAACTTTTTACAGTTTGTTTAAATGAATTAGATGCAAGGACCGAAGGTGTGGTTGGTAAATCTGTTAATGAAACAAAGTTCTGAAGAGGACATAAGGCGGCTGCAAACGGACATAGATAGATTGAGTGAGAAGGCAAAGATCTGGGAAATGGAGTAGAATGTGGGGAAATGTGAAATTGTCCATATTGGTAGTAATAATGAAATTAAACTAAGCATATTATCTGAATGGTGAGGGATTGCAGAACTCTGAGATGCAGGAGTATCTGTGTGTCCTGGTGCATGAATTGCATAAGGTTAGTATGTCGGTTCAGAAAGTAATTAGGAAAGCTAATATAATGTTATCATTTATTGTGAGAGGAACTGAATACAAAGGTAGGGAGGGCATTGGTGAGACATTATCTGGAATTCTGTGTTCATTACTGGTCTCCTTATTTAAGGAAACATGTAAATGCGTTGTAAACAGTTCAGAGAAGGTTTATTAGATGAATATGGGCGGACCGTCTTATGAGGAAAGGCCGGACAGGCTAGGCTTATATCAGCTGGAGTTTAGAAGAGTAAGGGGCGACTTGATTGAAACATTGAAGATTCTGAGCGTGGGATAGAGCAAGTGAGGGCGACAGAGAGAGAGAGGGAGAGATAGAGAAAGAGAGAAAGAGAGAGCTGAGCTCATCGGCTGCTGAAAACCTCATCCATGCCTTAGTTACCTCGAGATTTGACTATTCCAGCACACTGCTGGCTTGTTTCCCACATTCTGCTCTCTGTAACCTTGTCCCTTGTGGTCATCCAAAACTCTGCTGCCATCTCCTAATTTACACCAAATTCTGTTCACCCAACATCCCTGTGCTCACTGACCTGCATTGGCTCTTGGTCCAGTAACACCACAATTTTAATATTCCAACCATGAGATCAAATCCCTCCATGTCCTCGTCCTTCTGATTATCCCAATCCCCTGTCCATTTCCAATATTCCTGAAACTTGTTCATCTTAAAGTCTTTTGCTAATTCCCTTTATAAAGGTGGGTTTCTTTCCCTCTGTTTCTATCCCTGACCACACATTTCATCTCTTCATCTTCCACCCTGAAAAATCATATAAAAGGGAGGCAGGAACTCTGTTGCCACTCCTACACCACTGTAAGATCTGATAGAGTGTCACAGATTAACAGAAAGGAGGTCGAAGGGTCACAAGCAATTTATTGCAGGGAAACCATTGGAAAAAATTCGGAGGGACAGGATTAATCTCCACGTGGAGAGGCAGGGATTAATCAGGAATAGTCAGCATGGCTTTGTCAAGGGGAGTTCGTGTCTAACTAAATTGATAGATTATTTTCGAGGCGGTGACTAGGGGTGTAAAGGAGGGTAAAGCAGTAGTCTATATGGACTTCAGTAAGGTTTTTGATGGGATCCCGCATGGGAGATTTGTTAAGAAGGTAAGAGCCCATGGGATCCAGGGCAACTTGGCAAATTGGATCCAAAATTGGCTTAGCGGCGGGAGGCAGAGGGTGATGGTCAAGGGTTGTTTTTGCGAGTGGAAGCCTGTGACCAGTGGTGTACTGCAGGGATCGGTGCTGAGACTCTTGCTGTTTGTAGTGTACATTAATGATTTAGACGTGAATATATGAGGACTGATCAGCAAGTTCGCAGCTGACACGAAAATTGGTGGTGTTGTACATAGTGAGGAGGAAAGCCTTAGATTACAGGACGATGGAGATGGGCTGGCAAGATGGGCAGAGGAGTGGCAAATGGAATGTAATCCTGAGAAGTGTGAGGTGATGCATTTTGTGGGGGGGGCGAACAAGACAAGGAAATATACAATGGATGGTAGGACCCTAGGAAGTATTGAAGGTCAGAGGGAGCTTGGTGTACTTGTCCATTGATCACTGAAGGCAGCAGCACAGGTAGACAATGCGGTCAGGAAGACGTATGGGACACCTTCCTTTATTAGCCGAGGCGTAGAATATAAGAGTAGGGAGGTTATGATGGAGCAGTATAAAACGCCAGTTAGGCCACAACTGGAGTACTGTGTATAGTTCTGGTTGCCGCACTATAGAAAGGAGGTGATTGCAATGGAGAGGGTGCAGAATAGATTCACCAGGATGTTGCCTGGGCTGGAGCATTTCAGCTGTGAAGAGCGACAGAAAAGGCTAGGGTTGTTTTCCTTAGAGCAGAAAAGGATGAGGGGTGTCATTTTTGAGGTATACAACAGAATGAGGGGCATTGATAGGTTAGACATGAAGAATCTTTTTTCCCTCAGTGGACGGGTCAATTACCAGGGGGAATAGATTTAAGGTAAGAGGCAGGAGGTTTAGAAGGGATTTGAGGAAAGTAATTTTCACCCAGAGGGTGGTTGGAATCTGGAACACACTGCCTTAAGAGATGGTCCGGGCAGCTACCCTCACAACATTTCATAAGTATTTAGATGAGCACATGAAACGCCATAGCATACAAGGCTACAGGCCAAGTGCTGGGAATTGGGATTAGAATAGTTCGGTGCTTGATGGCCAGCACAGACACAATGGGCTGAAGGTCCTGTTTCTGTGCTGTATATCTCTATAATTCTATGACTCTATTGAGGAGTAACAGTTCAAATAGAGCACAACATCAGAAGAGACATTGTGTGCATACGACCTGTGGCAGGTGAGAATGGCTTTCAGTTATGGATCAAATGTTAGAAGCTATTATTAAAGACGTTATAGCAGGGCACGTAGAAAAAAATCAAGGTGATCAGGCAGAGTCAACATGGTTTTGTGAAAGGGAAATCATGTTTAACCAATATACTGGAGTTCTTTGAAGAAGTAACATGTACTGTGGATAAAGGGGAACTGGTGGATTTACTGTACTTAGATTTACAGAAGGCATTTGATAACGTACCACATCAAACGTCATTGTGGTAAATAAAATGCCAGAGTGTAGGGGGTAACATAATTGGCATGGATAGAGGATAGGCTAGCTAACAGGAAACAGAGTAGGCATAAATGGGTTATTTTCTGGTTCGCAAGCTGCGGCAAGTGGTGTGCCACCATGATCAGTGCTGGGGCCTCAACTTTTTACAATTGATACAAAAAACTTTGATGAATAGACCGAAGGTATGCTTTCGAAATTTGCTAATGACTCCAAGATTGGTAAGAAGGTAAGTTCTGAAGAGGACATAAGGAGGCTACAAAGGGATTAGGAAAGGTTAAATGAGTGGTCAAAGAACTGGCAAATGGAGTATAATGTGGGAAAAGATCAAACTGTCCATTTTGGTTGGAAGACTTGACTGTTACCTCGAGACTTAACTATTCTAACTCACTCCTGGCTGCTCTCCCATAACCTACTCTCTGTAAACCTGTGGTCATCCAAAACTCTGCTGCCACCTTCTAATTTACACTAAATTCTGTTCACCCAACATCCCAGTGCTCACTGATCTACATTGGCTCCTGGTCCAGTAACACCTCAATTTTAATATTCTCACTCGTATGATCAAATCCCTCATGTCCTCACCCCTCTGATTATCCCAATCCCCTGTCCATTTCCAATATTCCTGAAGCTTGTTCATCTTAAAGTCTTTTTCTAATTCCCTTTTAAAAGTGAGTTTCTTTCCCTCTGTCTCACTCCCTGACCACACATTTCATCTCTCCAGCTCCACTGGTGCTGTGGAAGTTCGGATCCATAAAATGGTGTGAGCTGCACTGCCGGTCACATCCAGCACATTGTACAGGACACCCAGGCTGTCCGGGGTGATAACGTGGGTGTAACATGTGTGCGTCTGTAGTGTGAGGAAGGGTCTGAATATGGTGTCAATCAGCCATTCCAGCAGCTTTGATGGACGTCTTTGAAACTTGGTCTGTGCATGTCCACTGACCGCCTGTGTCAGTCACTCTCAGCTGAACATACATTCAGCAGCACGAGGAACCCCCTCTAGTGTTATTTAAAAAGACCAGGTATCCATCTTACAGTTTTCTGGAGGTTGTGTTGTGAGCTGCTGCAGACATTCAGGGAGGACAGAGAATTTGTTGACCCAACAGTAGGGGCGTGGAACGCCCTGCCTGCAACAGTATTCGACTCGCCAAATTTAAGGGCATTTAAGTGGTCATTGGATAGACCTATGGATGAAACTGGAATAGTGTAGGTCAGATGGTTTCACAGGTCGGCGCAACATCGAGGGCTAAAGGGCCTGTACTGCGCTGCAATGTTCGATGTTCTATGTTCTATAACTCTGGACAAGGTATAGGGACTGTAGTTACAGTGTCTCTGGGTCTGTAACATGACCAACAAATGGAGCAGAGGATGCAGAGAGGGGATGCTCTGAAAGAATGGATGAGGAAGGGGCTCTGCCCTACCAACCCCGGGTTTTCCAAGAGCACTTTTCCTACCTACACCTAACCCAGGAGCAGTGTGTGAGATGACTCTGATTCAATTAGGAGGTGGTCACAGAGCTGTGTCACCTCCTGTAACACGACCTAGAGCCTCACACCAGGGTGAGGACGGAGCTGTCAGTGGATGTTAAGGTCACACTTTAATTGAACTTCTTTGTATCTGGATATTTCGAGACAAGAGCAGGAGACGTATCCAACATCGAGTCACAGAGACTGATAGAGTCATTTAGGACATAGAAGGAGGCCATTCATCCCATCATATCCATGCTGGCTCTCCATGGAGCAATCCTGTCAGTCCCACTCCCCCACTCAATCCCTGTAGCAAATTCATTTCCTTCAGGTCTCCACCAACTTTCATTTGAAATCAATGATTGTCTCTGCTTCTAACGCACTTGTGGGCAGTGAGTTCCAGATCATTAACACCCGCTGCATAAAGAAAAACATTCTTCCTCATATTCCTTCTGCATCTCTTGTCCAGAACCTTCAATCCGTGTCCCTAGTCTTTCTTCCATCAGTTAATGGGAACACTTTGTCATTGTCTAAATTATCTAAACCTGTCATAATCGTGTAACCTAACCTTGGAACTAAAATCCTCCATCCCTGGAACCATCCTGTTAAATCTCCTCAGCACCAAGGACCTTCATAATCTTTCTGAAGTGTGGTGACCAGAATTGGACACAGTAGTCCAGCTGAGACCTAACCAGAGATTTTTAAACATTCATCATAACTTCTCTGCTTTTGAACTCAATACCTCTCTGTATGAAGTCCAAGATTATATGTATTTTACTATCCAATCTCTCAATATGTCCTGCCACCTTCAACGATGGATATTCATACACCCACAGGTCTCTCTGTTCCTGCACACTGTTTAGAACAGTGTTATTAAGCCTATATTGCCTTCCTATCCTTTCTGACAAAATGCATCACCTCACACTTGTCTCACACTTTCATCTGCCACTCGTCTGCTCATTCCAATCAGTATCTATGTCCTGTTGCAGGTGGTTCTGAACATACTCACTGTTTGTCACAGCTCCATGTTTGGTATCAGAGGCGGATTTTGAAATTCTACTCTGTATTCCAAGATCCAAGTCATTTATACACAGCAAAATTAAACAGTGGCCCGAGCACTGGCCCTGGCGGAACACTCACTGTCTAACACCTTTCAGTCTGAAAAACTCCCATTTACTATGACACACTGTCTTCTCCATGTAAACCATTTTTTTATCCAATTGGACACTGACCCTCCCATTCCATTTGACTCAATGTTGGTAATTAACCTTTTCTGTGGCACTTTATCAAACACATTGTTCAAACCAATCTAGACAACCTCCATCACATTCCCTTCATCAACCTTCTCTGTTACATCATCAAAAGTGCAATTAGATTAGTCAAGCATGACTTTCCTTTTGTAAATCTATGCTGGCTATCCTGAAGTAACTCAAACCTCTCAAATGCTTGTGGTTTTATCCCTGATAATTGTTCTAAACCCTTTCCCACCACTGATGTTGGACTATCTGGCCTGTAGTTGTGAGGAATGTGTGCTGTCCATTGATGTATCCGCTAGGTGAGAGAGGCCATCTATGTTGGGTGAAGTTAATACACCTTTTTCTCCCTCAGCGGGGAGAAACAGGATAAGGGGACCCCTGGCTTTGTGAGGATAGCTGCATTCCTGTTTTTTGAGATGTCTCTACGGTGTCCCCATGTCAACGGGGAGAGGTACAGGAACTGGAAGAACTCTCACTCCCTGAATGTACAGTTGGTGTGCGAGCATGCCCAGTACATCATGTTGGTGAATGTCCACCATCCTGGCAGCAGCCACCATCCCTTCATTCTGAAGCAGTCAGCCCGTCCCGACACATCGGGCCCCCATGCAGAACTAGAATGTGGCTCCTCGGAGACAAATGTAACCCCCCCTCTCCAGACACAGCTCATGTTTCTACTCCCCCAAACCTCCTCCCACCACCACCCAACCTCACACAATTAACATGTGTATAATGTGAACAATGAAGTCACCAGGAACATGGTGTAACTGACCATCAGTGTGATGAAGTAATGCATCCACTGTCCGAATCGCCAGAGGGAGCCCTCCAGTCCACACTGGAGCAGGTGTCCAAGTTCATGGTGTTCTGCTGCACCCTTCATATCATCACCATCATGAGGACAAAGGCATGGGAACCAGGAATCCGGAGGCTACCTCAGGAGGAGGAGGAGGAGGCAGGGAGGATATTTCCTGGATGCCTTCGACCCTGAAAGACCGTCGGAGAGACCCTGCTAATATTCTGTTTCCCATAGGACAACATCCCTTTCCCACCATGGATCCCCCATTCTCCACCATTACACCAATCTGAGACGCCCCATCACATTGTCCCCTTGCTCACCATCCTGCAATAAAAAACACCAACAAAATTATTTTCTTTGACATCTTTATCCAACAGTACATCCAATTATACAAACAAAACTGAACTATGCACCCCTGTGTATTCTCTTAGTGCCTGTCTTGTGGGTTCCTTCGACTTGACTAGTGCTCCTACACAGTGTTTCTCCAATGACTGCAGCATGGCTGATGGAGGGCTGCTGACTTTCCCTGGGGGAGACTCCAGGTGGCCTTGCAGGACGTCCTCGAGCAGCTCTGGGCTTTGAGGACTGGGCGTCGGACTGCACCACCTCGACATGGGCAGCAGTAGCCTGGGATGTCTGATGGGTAACAGCAAGTACACTGGTGGAGTGGCGGTGAAGGGAGAACAAATACTGTCATCCTGAGAGAGGACAGCAGGTTCATGCTCCATGGAGACACTGTCAGTCCCACGGGGCGACAGTTCATCAATCCGATTAATCTACTGGATCACAGATTGCTGGACTGCTGTGAGATCCTGCAAACCCCTTTGAACACTGAGATCCACAGCCATGTTGACAGCAGTCTGATCCTGCATGGCAGCAAGCATGGATCTCATGACATAAAAGCAAAATACTGCAGATGCTGGAAATCTGAAACAAAAACAAGAAATGCTGGAATCACTCAGCAGGTCTGGCAGCATCTGTGGAAAGAGAAGCACAGTTAAAATTTCGGGTCAGTGACCCTTCTTCGGAAGGGTCCTACTTTTCCGAAGAAGGGTCACTGACCCGAAACGTTAACTCTGCTTCTCTTTCCACAGATGCTGCCAGACCTGCTGAGTGATTCCAGCATTTCTTGTTTTTGTTTCAGATTTCCAGCATCTGCAGTATTTTGCTTTTATGTCATGAGATCCATGCTTGCTGCCATGCAGGATCAGACTGCTGTCAACATGGCTGTGGATCTCAGTGTTCAAAGGGGTTTGCAGGATCTCACAGCAGTCCAGCAATCTGTGATCCAGTAGATTACTAGGATTGATGAACTGTCGCCCCGTGGGACTGACAGTGTCTCCATGGAGCATGAACCTGCTGTCCTCTCTCAGGATGACAGTATTTGTTCTCCCTTCACTGCCACTCCACCAGTGTACTTGTTGTTACCCATCAGACATCCCAGGCTACTGCTGCCCATGTCGAGGTGGTGCAGTCCGACGCCGAGTACTCAAAGCCCAGAGCTGCTCGAGGACGTCCTGCAAGGCCACCTGGAGTCTCCCCCAGGGAAAGTCAGCAGCCCTCCATCAGCGATGCTGCAGTCATTGGAGAAACACTGTGTAAGAGCACTAGTCAAGTCGAAGGAACCCACAAGACAGGCACTAAGGGAATACACAGGGGTGCATAGTTCAGTTTTGTTTGTATAATTGGATGTGCTGTTGGATAAAGATGTCAAAGAAAATAATTTTGTTGGTGTTTTTTATTGCAGGATGGTGAGCAAGGGGACAATGTGATGGGGCGTCTCAGATTGGTGCAATGGTGGAGAATGGGGGATCCATGGTGGGAAAGGGAGGTTGTCCTATGGGTACAGAATATTAGCAGGGTCTCTCCGACGGTCTTTCAGGGTCGAAGGCATCCAGGAAATATCCTCCCTGCCTCCTCCTCCTCCTCCTGAGACGTCATATAACTCTGGACTCTTGAGCATCTCCGAGTTTAATTACTCTACCATTGATGGCCGTACCTTCAGCTGCCGAGGCCCTAAGCTCTGGAAGAGAAGAGCAGAACGTCTTTAAGGTAGGAATTCCTGGAATAGAAGTGACAGTGAATTAAATACTAAAATAAAAACAAAATACTGCGGTTGCTGGAAATCTGAAATGAGAACAGAAAGTGCCAGAAATACTCAGCAAGTCTGGCAGCATCTGTGCAGAGAGAAACAGAGTTAATGTTTCAGATCTGTGTCCCTCATCAGAACTGGAAAACGTTAGAAATGTAACAGTCTGCCATTTAAACTCTCCCCTCTCCGTCCCATCACAATCCTTCCTTCTTGTTCCTCTTCCCCCTTCCCCTCTTTCACTTGCTCAAAGACTGTTACATTTCTAACATTTACCGGTTCAATTGACAATTTCCTGTGATATGCTAATTTCATTGTATTTCTGGCTTTACTTATTCAAAACTCTCTTAAAGTTCCCCTACCCCCGCTCCGCCCCGCAACTCTTAGCGATGAACACATACACGTTTGATCGAGTGTAAACTCTCTCTGTCTCCTAATCCATTTGGACAGTGAGAATAAAAACTGATCATATTATTTGAATGGTGATGGATTGCAGAAGTCAGAGTTGCAGAGGGATATGTGTATCCTGCTGCATGAATTGTATAAGGTTAGTCTGCAGGTTCAGCAAGTAATTAGGAAAACTAATAAAATATTATCATTTATTGCGAGCGGAATAGAACACAAATGTAGGGTGTTTATATTTCAGTTATACAGGTCATTGATGAGACCTCATCTGGAGTACTGTGTGCAGTATTGGTCTCCTTATTTAAGGTAGGATGCAAATGCGTTGGAAGCAATTCAGAGAAGGTTTACTAGATTAATACCTGGAATGGGCGGGTTGTCTTATGTTGAAAGGCTGGCGGGCTAGTCTTATATCAGCTGGGGTTTAGAAAAGTAAGAGGCGACAAGATTGAAGCATATCAGACTCTTAGAAAAGTAAGAGGCGACAAGATTGAAGCATATAAGACTCTGAGTGTGGGACAGAGCAAGAGAGGGAGTAGGAGAAAGAAACAGGGAGAGAGAGTTCAGCTCATCTGCTGCTCAAACTCTCATCCATGCCTTTGTTAACTTGAGACTTGACTATTCTAACACACTCCCAGCTGGTCTCCCACATTCAACTCTCTGTAATCTTGTAATCATCCAAAACTCTGCTGCCATCTTCTAATTTACACCAAATTCTGTTCACCTAACATCCCTGTGCTCACTGACCTACATTTTCTCTTGTTCCAGTAACACCTCAATTTTAATATTCTCACTCATGTGATCAAATCCCTCCTTGTCCTCAACCCTCTGATTATCCCAATCCCCTGTTCATTTCCAATATTCCTGAAACTTGTTCATCTGAAAGTATTTTTCTAATTCCCTTTTTAAAGTGAGTTTCATTCCCTCTGCCTCTCCCTGACCACACATTTCATCTCTCCAGCTCCACTGATGCTGTGGAAGTTTGGATCCATACAATGGTGTGAGCTGCACTGCCGGTCACATCCAGCACATTGTGCAGGACACCCAGGCTGGCCGGGGTGATAGCGTGGGTGTAACATGTGTGTGTCTGCAGCGTGAGGAGGGGTCTGAATAAGATGTCAATCATCCATTCCCGCAGCTTTGATGTACGTCTGTGAAACTTGGTCTGTGCATGTCCATTGACCGCCTGTGTTAGTCGTTCTCAGCTGAACATGCATTCAGCGGCACGAAGAACCCCCTGGTGTTATTTAAAATGACCAGGCATCCAAATTACAGGTTTAGGGCTTTTGACTTACCTCTGCTATTGTAAAGTTTTTGGAGGTGCTGTGGATGGTTTTCTGGAGGTTGTGTTGTGAGCTGCTGCAGACATTCAGGGAGGACAGAATATTTGGTGACACAACTCTGGACGAGGTATGGGACTGTAGTTACAGTGTCTCTGTGTCTGTAACATGACCAACAAATGGAGCGGAGGCTGCAGAGAGGGGAAGCTCTGTAAAGAGAGAGGAGGAGGGGGCTCTGCCCTACCCACCCCGGGTTTTCCAAGGGCAAAAAGAGCAGTGATCCTAATACCGAGCCTTGGGGAACACCACTGTATACTCCTATCGAGTCTGAACAACAACCTTTCACCACTTCTCTCTGTTTACTATTCCTTAGTCAATGTTATATCCACACTGTCTCTGTCCCTTTAATCCATCGGGTTCAGTTTTCCTAACCTGTCTATTGAATGACACTTGTTCAAACACCTTTTGAAAGTCCATATATATAACTTCAATCACACCACCCTCATCAACCCTCTCCATTGTTTTATTAAAGAACTCCATCAAGTTTAACTCACCACTACCTCTCTCCACTCCTCCACTGTTGTTAAATTATCAGACTGCTTATCCGACATCCAGTACTGGATGAGCAGAAATTTCCTCCAGTTAAATATTGGGAAGACTGATGCCATTGTTTTCACTTCCCACTCCAACTCTGTTCCCTTGCTATTGATTCCATCCCCCTTCCTGGTGACAGTCTGAGATTCAGACAATATGTTTACATCCTTGGTGTCACATTTCACCCAAAATGATCTTTAACCTCATTTTCAGGATATCATTACAGCCGCCTATTTCCACCTCAGTAACATCACCCGACTTCACCCCTGTCTCAGCCCATCTGCTGCTGAAACCTCATTCATGCATTCGTCACCTCTCGATGTGATTATTCCAACTCACTCCTGGCTGGTCTCCCACATTCTACTCTCTGTAAACTTGAGGTCATCCAAAACTCTGCTGCCCATGTCTTAGCTCACACCAAGTTCCGTTCATCTATCACTGACCGACATTGGTTCCCAGTCAAGCAGTGTCTTGATTTTAAAATTCTTACCCTTGTTTTCAGATCCCTCCATGGCCTCGCCCCCCGCCCCATATCTCTGTAATCTCCTCCATCTCCACAACCCACCGAGATATATGTACTCCTCTAATTCCGGCCTCTTGTGCACCCGGATTTTAATCACTGCACCACTGGCGACTAGGTCTTCAGCTGCCTAGGCCCAAGGTTCTGGAATATCCTCACTGCACTGTTTTTTTTTTTCATTCGTTCATAGGATGTGGGTGTCACTGACAATGCCAGCATTTGTTGCCCATCCCTAATTGCCTTTGATGACTGAGTGGTTTGCTGGACCTTTCAGAATTCAGTTTAGAGTCAACCACATTGTTGTGGGTCTGGAGTCACATGGAGGCCAGACCGTATAAGGATGGCTGATTTCCATTGCTGAAGAACATCAGTAAGCCAGGCTGTTTTTTTTATGACGATCAATGATAGCATCATGGCACCATTGCTGAGAATAGTTTTCAAATGCAGATTTGTATTAATTAATTGAATTTTAGCACATATTGAATTTTAAATTGCACCAGTTACCACGGTGGGATTTGAACCCATGTCCTCCGAGAATCAGCCTGATACTCGGTATTACAATTTTGGTAATATTACCACTCTGCTACGGTCACCGCCTTTCCGTCTCGCTTTCCTCCTTTCAGGTACTCCTTAAAACCTATCTCTTTGTTCAAGCTGTTGGCCATCTGATCTAATATCTCCTGTTGTGTCTCAATGTCATACTTTGCTTCATAATGATCCTGAGAAGCAGTTTGGGATGTTTTATAACATTAAAAGCACTATATAAATATAAGTTGTTGTTGAGATTTGCCAGACATGCTTTGTCATCACCATATCCCTCCTGCTGTCTATTTATTATTCCATGTTTTTCAAAGCAATGCATATATTTGTCCTGGGTTGTGAAATTTCCCCATCAGTGACGTTAAACTGACTGGTCAGTAAATGCATTGTTTACTCCATCTCTCCTTTTTTTCAAATAGGGTGTAACATTTACAACCCTCCAGCCCTCTGTCACATCTCCCATATCCAAGGAGGATTGAATGATTCTGTCCAGTGCCTCCGCTATTCCCACCTTTCCTTCCCTCAGCATCTCTCATACATCCCATCCAGACCGGATAAATGTTCTACTTTATTGTGGTACAAACAGTGCTGGACTGAAAGGGGTTAACTGAACCTGTTTGTTCAGTGACTGGAATTAATGTCAGTCTCCACGGACCCTAATTGGTTCACTGGAGGGTTTCCAACTTCTATTAATATGGGAGTCATTTCAATGTATTATCACATAGTGTCAACAGGAGCATCAAACCCGGCAGTAAGAGGGACCAACAGCTCCAGACAGAGGGAGAGGATAGATCAGAATCTGAAAACAATCGATGGGAATGTTGCAACAATGGGTCAGAATCTGAAAACAATCGATGGGAATGTTACAACAATGGACAGGAGTTTCATCTGGCAATTTGACGATCTTTCCACATATTATGACTGGTTCTCATTAGACTATCGGATCTTTTTAGCTCTTCAGGTTATTCAATATATTTACTATCCCATCCTCGCTATTATTGGTGTTCCTGGTAAGACTCTTTATCCAGCTATTAATTCTATAAACCGTGTTTAACTGAATTACTGCCCCTGTCATTTTCTCATCCCTCTTTGCTGTTGTTGAACTCTTGGTGAGTCTTTGATAAAGGCTGTAAACTCTATGAAGCATTACTAATTTTGTTACTGGTCGTGTAATTTTCTCTCTTGGCGTTGCTAGTGTTTATGTTCCTGGTAAGACCCTGTATAGAGCTATCAGATTGTTGCTGTGCCTAATCTGCACTTCCTCTTGAAGAATTCACAGAATCGGACTGGTGGAAGGTATATCAATGTTTATTCACACATTAAATCATCAGGTACAAGCACTCACTACTTGCATGTTATACTACCCCAAGACACGAGGTGATCAGTCTCGGAATGGCAGCTGCCCTTCTATTCTCTGAGTCCATGACTCAGGGAATTTTCTTGAGTGTTCTTCCTCGGGGTTCTCGTGCTGTCACCATTTTCAGCCATTGTTTACTGTGAGTCTAATCAGACCTCATGCCAATAGAAACTCCTTTATCTGGTTTGTGCAGGGACACTGTCTGGTAGAATCTCTCTCTTGTTTCAGCCTGCTTTTCTGTATGGTCTACAATTCCTTGACTATCTGTTTGCTGTGCTCCTTCTAACCAGCCCCTCTATGTTTCAAAACGTTGTGTATTGTTGTGTGACGAGCCTCATTGTTTCAATTACGTTCTTATGTGTTCTGACTGAGTCTACACCCACCACCACACCATCCCCTCCCCGTTCCCCTCTGATCATGCAGGGCTATGCCCAAGGGATCACACTCTCATGTCTCTTCGGTAGTACACTTCTGCAATTATAATTTCATTGTTAACGCAAGATCATAAGCAGTGTAATGTTAAAAAAAGCACAATGTTAACATCGTTGTTACATAATTAATCACTTGTGCGAGCATAACGCAGTCGCAATTTAACTTTTAGAATACATTTAGAATTAGAACATTACAGCGCAGTACAGGCCCTTCAGCCCTCGATGTTGCGCCGACCTGTGAAACCATCTGACCTACACTATTCCATTTTCATCCATATGTCTATCCAATGTCCACTTAAATGCCCTTAAAGTTGGCGAATCTACTACTGCTGCAAGCAGGGCGTTCCACTCCCTTACTACTCTCTGAATAAAGAAACTACCTCTCACATCTGTCCTATATCTATCACCCCTCAACTTGAATCTATGCCCCCTCGTGTTTGCCATCAGCATCCGAGGAAAAGGACGTTCACTATCCACCCTATCTAACCCTCTGATTATCTCATATGTCTCTACTTTGTCACCTCTCCTCCTCCTTCTCTCCAACGAAAACAACCTCAAGTCCCTCAGCCTTTCCTCGTAAGACCTTCCCTCCATACCAGGCAACATCCTAGTAAATCTCCTCTGCACCCTTTCCATAGCTTCCACATCCTTCCTATAATGCGGTGACCAGAACTGCACGCAATACTCCAGGTGCGGTCTCACCAGAGTTTTGTACAGCTGCAGCATGACCTCGTGGCTCCGAAACTCGACCCCCCTACTAATAAAAGCTAACACACCATATGCCTTCTTAACAGCCCTATTAACCTGGTTAGCAACCTTCAGGGATTTATGTACCTGGACACCAAGATCTCTCTGTTCATCGACACTACCAAGAATCTTCCCATTAGCCCAGTACTCTGCATTCCTGTTACTCCTTCCAAAGTGAATCACCTCACACTTTTCCGCATTAAACTCCATTTGCCATCTCTCAGCCCAGCTCTGCAGCCTATCTATGTCCCTCTGTACCCTACAACACCCTTCGACACTATCCACAACTCCACCGACCTTCGTGTCATCCACAAATTTACTAACCCACCCTTCTACACCCTCTTCCAGGTCATTTATAAAAATGACAAACAGCAGTGGCCCCAAAACAGATCCTTGCGGTACACCACTAGTAACTAAACTCCAGGATGAACATTTGCCATCAACCACCACCCTCTGTCTTCTTTCAGCTAGCCAATTTCTGATCCAAAGCTCTAAATCACCTTCAACCCCATACTTCCGTATTTTCTGCAATAGCCTACCGTGGGGAACCTTATCAAACGCCTTACTGAAATCCATATACACCACATCCACTGCTTTACCCTCATCCACCTGTTTGGTCACCTTCTCGAAAAACTCAATAAGGTTTGTGAGGCACGACCTACCCGTCACAAAACCGTGCTGGCTATCTCTAATGAACTTATTCTTTTCAAGATGATTATAAATCCTGTCTCTTATAAACTTTTCCAACATTTTACCCACAACCGAAGTAAGGCTCACAGGTCTATAATTACCAGGGCTGTCTCGACTCCCCTTCTTGAACAAGGGGACAACATTTGCAATCCTGCAGTCTTCCGGCACTATTCCTGTCGACAATGACGACATAAAGATCAAGGACAAAGGCTCTGCAATCTCCTCCCTAGCTTCCCAGAGAATCCTAGGATAAATCCCATCTGGCCCAGGGGACTTATCTATTTTCACACTTTCCAAAATTGATAACACCTCCTCCTTGTGAACCTCAATCCCATCTAACCTCGTAGCCTGATTCTCAGTATTCTCAACAACATTTTCTTTCTCTACTGTAAATACTGACGCAAAATATTCATTTAACACTTCCCCTATCTCCTCTGATTCCACACACAACTTCCCACTACTATCCTTGATTGGCCCTAATCTAACTCTAGTCATTCTTTTATTCCTGATATACCTATAGAAAGCCTTAGGGTTTTCCCTGATCCGATCCACCAATGACTTCACGTGTCCTCTCCTTGCTCTTCTTAGCTCTCCCTTTAGATCCTTCCTGGCTAGCTTGTAGCTCTCAATCGCCCGAACTGAGCCTTCACGTCTCATCCTAACATAAGCCTTCTTCTTCCTCTTGACAAGCGCTTCAACGTCTTTAGTAAACCACGGCTCCCTCGCACGACAACTTCCTCCCTGCCTCACAGGTACATACTTATCAAGGACACGCAGTAGCTGCTCCTTGAATAAGCTCCACATTTCGATTGTTCCCATCCCCTGCAGTTTCCTTCCCCATCCTACGCATCCTAAATCTTGCCTAATCGCATCATAATTTCCTTTCCCCCAGTTATAATTCTTGCCCTGCGGTATATACCTGTCCCTGCCCATCGCTAAGGTAAACCTAACCGAATTGTGATCACTATCACCAAAGTGCTCACCTACATCTAAATCTAACACCTGGCCGGGTTCATTTCCCAGTACCAAATCCAATGTGGCATTGCCCCTGGTTGGCCTGTCTACATACTGTGTCAGAAAACCCTCCTGCACACACTGGACAAAAACTGACCCATCTAAAGTACTCGAACTATAGTATTTCCATTCGATATTTGGAAAGTTAAAGTCCCCCATAACAACTACCCTGTTACTCTCACCCCTGTCGAGAATCATCTTCGCTATCCTTTCCTCTACATCTCTGGAACTATTCAGAGGTCTATAAAAGACTCCCAACAGGGTAACCTCACCTCTCCTGTTTCTAACCTCAGCCCATACTACCTCAGTAGACGAGTCCTCAAACGTCCTTTCTGTCGCTGTAATACTCTCCTTGATTAACAATGCCACACGCCCCCCCCCCCCCCCCCCGCTCTTTTACCATCTTCTCTGTTCTCACTGAAACATCTAAATCCCGGAATCTGCAACATCCATTCCTGCCCCTGCTCTACCCATGTCTCAGAAATGGCCACTACATCGAGATCCCAGCTACCAACCCATGCTGCAAGCTCACCCACCTTATTCCGGATGCTCCTGGCATTGAAATAGACACACTTTAAACCAGGTTCTCGCTTGCCAGTGCCCTCTTGCGTCCTTGTAACCATATCGCTGACCTCACTACTCTCAACATCCTGTACACTGGCACTACAATTTAGGTTCCCATTCCCCCGCTGAATTAGTTTAAACCCCCCCCCCCCCCGAAGAGCACGAGCAATTCTCCCCCCCAGGATATTGGTACCCCTCTGGTTCAGCTGAAGACCATCCTGTTTGTAGAGGTCCCACCTACCCCAGAAAGAGCCGCAATTATCCAGGAAACCAAAACCCTCCCTCCTGCACCATCCCTGCAGCCACGTGTTCAACTCCTCTCTCTCCCAAATCCTCGCTTCACTATCACGTGGCACGGGCAACAACCCAGAGATAACAACTCTGTTTGTTCTCGCTCTAAGCTTCCACCCTAGCTCCCTGAATTTCTGTCTTAAATCCCCATCTCTCTTCCTACCTATGTCGTTGGTGCCTATGTGGACCACGACTTGGGGCTGCTCCCCCTCCCCATTAAGGATCCCAAAAACGCGATCCGAGACATCACGAACCCTGGCACCTGGGAGGCAACATACCAACCGTGAGTCTCTCTCGTTCCCACAGAACCTCCTATCTGTTCCCCTAACTATGGAGTCCCCAATGACTAATGTTCTGCTCCTCTTCCCCCTTCCCTTCTGAGCAACAGGGACAGACTCTGTGCCAGATATCTGTACCCCATTGCTTACCCCTGGTAAGTCGTCCCCCGCCACAGTATCCAAAACGGTATACCTGTTGTTGAGGGAAACAGCCACAGGGGATCCCTGCACTGCCTGCTGGTTCCCTCTCCTTCCCCTGACGGTAACCCATCTACCTACTTCTTTTACCTGAGGTGTGACTACCTCCCCAACTCCTCTCAATAACCTCCTCCGCCTCCCGAATGATCCGAAGTTCATCCAGCTCCAGCTCCAGTTCCCTAACGCGGTTCTCGAGGAGCTGGAGTTGGGTGCACGTCCCACAGATGCAGTCAGCAGGGACACTCTTGGCGACCCTTACCTCCCACATTCTGCAGGAGGAACATACAACTGCCTTAACCTCCATTCCCACTATTCCAAATTCCCAACAAATCTACTGAAAAACCAAAAAAACAAAAAGTCAAAACTTGTTAGGTTAGCAATCCAACGGACAGAACTTCCTAAATAAAAAGCTTACCTTATCAACACACCAGAGTCCTTTTTTTTGGTTAGAGGAGGAGGGTGGGTGGGAGACACTACACGTGTAGTGTCTCGGGTATCTTGCTATCCAAGCTGCAGTCACCGAAACTAAAAAAAAGAGATTTTAAACCACGCAAATATATACCTTTTTCCTTACCCAGCAGTCCCCTGGTCCTCCGAAAACAAAAGGGAATTCACTTTTAAATTTACGCTGAAATTGACTTCACAGCTGTAAGCCCGTTCACGCACCTCCGTTGCTATCCAAGCTGCAGTCACCGAAACCAGTAATTCATTTTAAGTAAAGTTATACAACTACCCTCGTGTTACATAATTAATTGTCAATATTATAATGGAGCAACTTCGAATACTGATTGCCTTTAAGGTAACTGTCCAACCTGTGTTCATACATCCTCTCACATTCCTTAATCAATTTCTTAAGTTTCCAAATTAAGTATGTCACATATATCACCATGACACCCGAAACGACTATCAGGACATGGGAGATATTTCTAAACCAGGGTGTATCTTCACGTTTGACCCCCAGTTCCATAAGTCCTCCCACCAGGTAGAATCATTTATCTCATCAATCTGAACTTGTATCATCTTCCACTGTTGTTCCAGATTGTCGTACGCTACAGCAATGGTTTCTCGTTGCTGCCTCTCTTGACCCAAACGTATGGGCAATGGCTGAATAGTATATTCATGTTCCCGCAGGTAATTGATCAAGTCGTCCTTAATACTTTCAGTAATAATTATCGTTTCTGTCTTTCTTTTATGTATGCCGACCAACTCCGTCTTCGCTACTCTAGTTGGTATTTGTGGGTTGACAAGCGACGTACTGTTGCTCACCAGACAAATCCGGTTATGTCGATACTGGTACTTCTTCATTGTGGTGTTAAAGCAATATCTCCCCTTTGCCTTATAGGCCACATGGGTTAACCTGATCATGCCTTCCCATTTTCCATGGTGCAATTTACAGTGGTATTAAATTCACATTTTGATTCTGCTGTTTTATATGTATGTATATAAATATATATATATATATATAGGGTGAAGACACATGACCACCTGATTTTCCAGACGGCACTTAGACAAAGTTGTCCCAATTATCTCCTTTCCAATTTTCACAACATAGGTCAATATATCATAGTATTTTCTGTAATCATCTCCTCGCTGCATCTACTATTCTCTGCAGTAATAGGACAGATGGAAAAGGTTTGCCATCTGCTGACACAAAACCTCTCGCTTCCCACAGAGGTAGGTACTCGGTCAAACTGTTACACACGTACATACTGTCAGAATTTATATCAAGCAGTGGGGGAAACATGTGGTTGTGTCACCACAAAGTGACTGCAGCTCGTTCGGCATGCTGCACACTTAAACTCGCCAGTAACTGTAAGGCAATGTCTTTAATAGGTTTTCCATTATGATCCTGTATATGTAATTCGCACTTTGCCTGCCTAATCCCATCCTCCACTGCAGATGAACCGTCAACAAAAATGTTGAGTGCTGGTTTGATTTCTGTTTTCTTCCTTTGTACACCCCTGCCCCGCACTGATTTTGACATATAATGTCCCTTGACGGCCTTTTCTGTCAAAACCTGACACTCATGGGGTTCAGCCTGGTAGATTAAATTGTATGCCAAGCATGTCAAAGTATTTTCCTTTTTTACTGAAATATATCTACCTTGCAAGAGCAAGGTCCACCGAGCAATGTGATTCCGACTAACATATTCGTCCTTCAGTCATTCATCCACTAAAAACTGGAAGGGTGTGTGTTCAGTTAGGATAGTAACAAGGCTGAGGCTGACAAAATAACATTACCGTCCTTCAACCGTCCATCCAGTAACAACTGGAAGGGTGTGTGTTCAGTTAGGATAGTAACAAGGCTGAGGCTGAAAATATAACATTACCGTCCTTCAGTCATCCATCCAGGAACAACTGGAAGGGTGTGTGTTCAGTTAGGATAGTAACAAGGCTGAGGCTGACAATATAACATTACCGTCCTTCAGTCATCCATCCAGGAACAACTGGAAGGGTGTGTGTTCAGTTAGGATAGTAACAAGGCTGAGGCTGACAATATAACATTGCCGTCCTTCAACCGTCCATCCAGTAACAACTGGAAGGGTGTGTGTTCATTTAGGATAGTAACAAGGCTGAGGCTGACAACATAACATTACTGTCCTTCAGCCGTCCATCCAGTAACAACTGGAAGGGTGTGTGTTCAGTTCGGATAGTAACAGGGCTGAGGCTGACAATATAACATTACCGTCCTTCAACCGTCCTTCAGTCACAACTGGAAGGGTGTGTGTTCAGTTAGGATAGTAACAGGGCTGAGGCTGACAATATAACATTACTGTCCTTCAGTCATCCATCCAGTAACAACTGGAAGGGTCTGTGTTCAGTTAGGATAGTAACGGGGCTGAGGCTGACAATATAACATTACCGTCCTTCAGTCATCCATCCAGTAACAACTGTAAAGGTATGTGTTCAGTTAGGATAGTACCAGTGCTGAGGCTGACAATATAAGTAACATTTTGAATCACCCAGAAGACGGACAGCAAATCTTTTTCACACATTGTGAAGACCCTTTCTACTGACGTTAACAAGTGAGATGCGTATTCCACTCGGCAGAATCGGCCATGTTTCTTCTGAAGGAATACCGCTGATAAGGTGGTATCTGTGGTAGCGACATCGAGGGCAAAGGGAAGGGGTGGGTCCGGCACCTGTAACACCGGATCTATGGCCAACCACTGGTGGAATGTTGACGGACTATCATGTAATCCCTGGGGGAGACACATCCAAGTGTACAGTTGTCCGGGAATGTAAACACACATTTATATTGACACTCTCGTGCCAGCGAGAGTCTGGATAAAACTCCATCTGCCATTTCTCCGCCCAAGTCTCCAACCGATCCATATCCTGCTGTATCCTCTGACAATCCTCATCATTATCCGCAGCTCCACCAAGCTTTGTGTTTTCCACAAACTTACTAATCAGACCAGCTGCATTTTCCTCCAAATCGTTTATATATACTACAAACAGCAAGGGTCCCAGCATTGATCCCTGCGGAACACCACTATTCACAGCCCTCCATTCAGAAATGCGCCCTTCCACTGTTACCCTCTGTCTTCTCTGACCGAGCCAGTTCTGTATCCATCTTGCCAGCTCACCTCTGATCCCGTGTGACTTCACCTTTTGCACCAGTCTGCCATGAGGGACCTTGTCAAAGGCTTTACAGAAGTCTGTTTGGACAACATCCACTGCCCTTCCTTTATCAATCATCTTCGTCACTTCCTCAAAAAACTCAATCAAGTTAGTGAGACACGACTTCCCGTTCACAAAACCATGCTGCCTCTCGTTACTAATAAGTTCATTTGTTTCCAAATGGAAGTAAATCCTGCCCCGAAGAATCCTCTCTAATAATTTCCCTTCCACTGACCAGAGGCTCACCGGCCTCTAATTTCCTGGATTATCCTTGCTATCCTTCTTAAACAAAGGAACAACATTTGCTATTCTCCAGTCCTCTGGGACCTCATCTATAGCCAATGAGGATGCAAAGATTTCTGTCAAGGCCCCAGCAATTTCTTCCCTTGCCTCTTAGTTCCCATCAGGCCCTGGGGACTTATTTACCTTAATGCTTTGCAAGACGCCCGACACCTCCTCCTCTGTTCCCACGAACTTCAGAACTCTGTGGAGAATCAGAATGTAGCTCCTCGGAGAGAATCACTACCCTGTCTTTACATGGCTCATGATTCACCCCCAAGGAATTCAAACCCCACCATCCATCGCCAACCAACAAGGATATTTCCAGAATATTTCCTGGATGCCTTCCACCCGGACAGGCTGCTGGCGATTGCCTGCTAGGATTCCGGTTGCCACAGGACAACTTCACTTTCCCACCACGGATTCCCCATTCTCCACCATTGCCCCCATCTGAGATGCCCCATCACAGCATCCGCTTGGTCACCATCCTGCAATAAAAACCTGTTCATTAACATCTTTATCCAACAACACATAAAATTATGCAAACACAACGCAACTATTCACCCTTGTAGCTTCCCTTAGTGACTGTCTTGTGGGTTCCCTCGACTTTGCGAGGGATCGTACACAGTGTTTCCCCAGTGTCTGCAGCATGGCTGATGGAAGGCTGCTGACTTTCACTGGGGAGACTGCATATGGCCTTGCAGGACATCCTCGAGCAGCTCTGGGCTTTGAGGGCTCGGATTCGGACTGCACCACCTCGACATGGGCAGCAGCAGCCTGGGCTAGCTGATGGGTAACAGCAAGGACACTGGCGGAGTGACAGTGAAGGGAGAACAAATACTGTCATCCTGAGAGAGGACAGCAGGTTCATGCTCCACGGAGACACTGTCACTGCCACGGGGCGACACCTCAGGAATCCTAGTAATCTACTGGATCACAGATTGGTGGACTGTTGTGAGAACCTGAAAAAATCCTTTGAACACTGAGATCCACAGCCATGATGGCAGCAGTCTGATCCTACATGGCAGCAAGCAATCTGAGTCTGAGTTTCCACTACAGCACTGAGACGTTGGGTGTCTGCCATCTGTGCTGCAGTGGAAGCTGAGACAATGGTCACCAACAATTGTATCACAGCTGGGTCCGCTAGTGCTGTCAGGGAGTTAGTGACCACTTCCACAGGGGAAAGAATGTGCTTCAAACTCTGTGCAATGTCCTGTGCCATGTTGGAGTCGGAGTCCTCCATGTTCTTTGACAGTGATAACAGACTGTCTGAGAGGCCTGTCAATGGATAAAGTATCTCACTGTACATGTCGATCAGCATTCTCCTGTCTGCTGTTCCAGCAATGTTTTCATCTGTGTCCTGTGTATTATAACTCGTTTGTGACCTCGCCCTCCGGTGATCTGACACATGAACTATCCTTTCCCCCTGGCCTGGCTGCAGCTCACTCGTGCTCAGTGACTCACCACGTGCAGATTCCGACTCTATACCAGCCTCTAAGATACACACAGTGAAATAATTTGAGCTGGTGACTTTGAGTTTCAGACCAAGTGATGGGACTTCACCATCAGTCCTGTGCTGCTTCTCTCTCTCTGTCACCTGGAGCTGCTGTGACCGGGAAGCTGGCAGTTTTGGGTTATCATTGGAAAGTATAAAATCAGAAGGGGAGGGGTGTGGTGAGGGATTGGGAATGGGATGGAAAGCAGGAGGTCCATGGTCCCACCATCTGCAGCTTGTATATCTTCCCAGACAGTAGGATGAGGGGGTGGTGGGAGTTAAGAAGGAACGTCAGGCAGCAACATAACATCATCCTGAATGCTCTCGGTGATGCCGGATGCCACGGGCTCTGACACAGCCGGTCCTATGATGTGGAGAATCATCTCCTCCCTCAGGCTCAGGGGATGAAGGTATGCCTGGTCCCCACCGGATCACTGCTGCTCCCTGTGTTTATGAGCCACCTTGTCCTGTAAGAGAGAGGGCAGAATGTCACTGATTGTGTTGCACTGTGTTTGGGTGATGTGCCTGCCATAGCTGAATAGCTGGACGCATGTGGAGGCAGGGAGAGGTGGATGTGATGCTGGTATCAGTGGAAGGTGTGTGAGGGTGAGATGGAGTAAGTGAATGTTAGGTGTGTGCCCTGACTGTTCGGGACAGCTGATGGGTGAGTGATGGGGGTGTGGTTCATTGAGCAGTGTGAGAGGTTACTGGTGTTGAGGGCAGGAGATGTCATGTGGAGATGAATTCACTGACATTGATCACCCGTGTGAGTTAACTTAACTTGTTATGGCTCTTCTGCCAGGTCCTCGGGGCCAGACTTCTTGCACTGACCTCCCTGGCCACCTGCTCCTATTAACTTCGAAGTGCATTTCTTGAGGGTCTGCACCCCACCCCATGGGAACATGGCCTGTCTGCTCCTGTCACCCTCCATGACTAAGGCCTCCAGCACCACATCCGTGAACCGCAGAACCCTCTCTCTGTCCTAGTACTCCATTTACCTTGTCTCTAATTGCGGCATTTCACAGTCAGCAGCAGCCTCCTGTGATTCAGTGCAACTTCCCTTTAAGAGGAACAGACTGTCTTTAAGAGCTGAATCCTGGATGAAACACGAGCCAGCCTCACGCAACCTTAGGGCCCAGCAGACAGACCGCACCGCGTGTAACCCTAGGCGGTACAGGGAATTCGTGGAAATGAGAAGGCAGCAGGAAGTTTGTGTGTCACCTGCCTGAACATGAATAGGCAAGGGCAGATCACGAATTACAATCCTTACACCCGAAAAGCGAAGCAAACCCGATTTTCTCGCTATATCAATCTTCCTTTCATGTCCTCACTCGCTCTCTACACTCTATGTCTATTTCTCATAGAATCAGAGACTAATGCAGTACAAAAGGAGGCTATTCGGCCCATTGTTTCAGTGCTGTCTCTTGGAATGAGCTACTTAATGAATTCCACCACCAACACCGCCTCCCCCCCCCCCAACTTTCCGCAGTCTCCTTTCTTTCCTATTCAAGTATTTGCTGAATTCTCTTTTGAATGATATTATTGAATCTGCTTCCACCATGTTTTCAGGCAGTGAATCCCACATCCCAACAACTCGCTGTGTAAGAAAATTCTCCTCACTTCACCTCTGGTTCTTTGCCAATTACCTTCAATCTATGTCTTCTCAATACTGAACTTCCTGACACTGGAAACAGTTTCACATTAATTACCCTATCAAAACCCTTAATGATTTTGAATTCTATATTAAATCACCCCTTACCCTTCATTGCTCAAAGGAGAACAATCCCAGCTTTTCCAATCTCTCCACGTAAATGAATTCCCAGATCCCTGGTACCATTCTAGTAAATCACCTCTGTATCTTCACTAAGTCCTTGACATCCTTATCAAAGTGTGGTGATCAGAATTGGACACAATTCTCCAGCTGGGACCTAACCAATGATGGACAAACATCAGCATTTCCTCATGGGTTTTATTACTCTGTGCCTCTCTCTCTGACACCAAGGACACTACATCAAAGATCTGTGTGTGACGCCGCAGGTCTCTCTAATCCTGCACCCGCTTTATAATGGTACCATTTATTTTATATCGTTTCTCCTCATACTTCCTACCCATGTCTCACTTCACACTTCACTGTGTTAAATTACATCTGCCATGTTCCTGTCCAATTCACCAGTCAGTCTCTGTCCTCCTGAAGTTTGTTACTATCCTTCTCACTGTTTATTAACATTTCTGAGTTTCCACCCATCACAAAACCTTGACATTATCCCCTCTGTACACAAGCCCATTGTATTAACATACTGCAACAGTGATCCCAACAGTGACCCTCGGGATAATAAAAGCAAAATACTGAGGATGATGGAAATCTGAAATAAGTACAAGGAATGCTGGAAATACACAGCAGGTCTGACAGCATCTGTGGAGAGAGAAGTAGAGTTAATGTTTCAGGTCAGTGACCCTTCTTCAGGACAGGGGAACGCCACTGTGTACTTCCCTCCAGACTGAACAATAAATATTCTCCACTACTCTCTGCTTTCTGCTTTGCATCTCGATCAGATCTGCTTTTACATTTCCCTGCTCTAAGTTGAACCATCCCAGCTACATAACTGTAATCCCTCATCCCTGGAAAAATTCCAGTAAAACTCTTTTATCCCCTCTCCAATGGGTTCATGTCCTTCCTAAAATGTGGTTCCCTGTATTGGACACAATGCTCCAGGTGGAGCCGATCTAGTCTTTTCTATCGGTGTAACATAACATCCTGACTATTCGACTCTGTGTCTCTATTAATAAAACCTAGGAATCTATTTTCTTTGTTAACTGTTTGTTAACCTGTCCAGCTCACTTCAAAGATTGCACACAAACACCCCAGGTCTCTCTGTTATTCTCACCACCTTTAAAGTTGTGCTTTCTCTCCTCATTCATCCACCTGCAGTTCGCTATCACCTTCTCAAAGGCTATTGGGGGTGGGTGATAACTGCTGGCCCAGCCAGCGACACCCACAACCCATGAATAAATAATATTATAAAATCTTTCCACAATGTATCACTTCACACATCTGCCAGGCCAATTAAATATTAGGAAAACTAAAGCCAATATTTTTAAACCCCACATCAAACATTTCTTAGCTACAGACTCCATCCCTCTCCTTGGCAACTGCCTGAGACTAAAGCAAAGTGTTTGCAACCTGGTGTCATAGTTGCTCCTGCGGTGAGCTTCCTACCAAATATTCACGCTATCAATAAAACTGCCTATTTCCACCCCCTTAACATAGGACGACTTCATCCCTGTCTCAGTTCCTCTGCTGATGAAACACTCCCCCTTGCCTGTGTTACCTGTAGACTTGACTATTCCAACACAATCCTGGCTGGTCTCCCACATTCTACCCGCCATAAACTTGAGGTGATGAAAAACACTGCTGCTCATGTCCTAACTCACACCAAGTCCTGTTCACCCATCACCCCCTGAACTCACTGACCGACATTGGATCCTGGTCAGCAACACATCAATTTAAAAACTCTCAGCCTTCTTTTCAAATGCTTCAACAGAGTTGCTTGCTCGGCCTTTACAGAGGGCAGTTAAGAGTCAATAACATTGCTGTGAGTCTAGAGTCATATGGGGCTGGACCAGGAAAGGAAGGCAGATTTTTTTCCCTAAAGGACATTAGTGAATCAGATGGTGTTTAACAAAAAACGATTATAGTTTCATGGCTCCATGACTGAGACTAGCTTTCTATTCCAGATTTTAACAAACTCCTGGCTTGTCTCACACATTCTACTCTCTGTAAACTTGAGGTCATCCAAACTCTGCTGCTCTTGTGTAAACTCACACCAAGTCCCGTTCCCCGATCACTGACATACATCGGCTGCCAGTTAAGCTATGTCTTGATTTTAAAATTATCAACCGTGTTTGCAACTCCCTCGATGTCCTCACACCTCCTTATCTAGGTCATATTCACCAGCCCCACTACCCTCCAAGACATCTGCACTCCTCCAACCCTGGTCTCTTGTGCATGCTTGATTTTCATCATTGCTCCACTGCCAGCCAGGTCTTCAGCTGCCTAGACCCAAAGCTCTGGAATTCCCTAACTACACCTCTTTTATTTTATTCGTGTGTGGGATATGTGCATCGCTGGCAAGGCCAGCATTTGTTCCCATCCCTAATTGCCCTTGACAAATGAGTGACTTGCTGGGACATTTCACCAGGCAGTTAAGGGTTAACCACATTGTTGAGGGTCTGGAGTCACATGGAGGCCAGATCACGTAAGGACAGCAGATTTCCTTCCCGAAAGGACATTAGTAAATCAGATAGGTTTTTACAACAATCGATGATAGATTCATGGCACTATTACTGAGACTAAATTTCATTTCCAGATTTTTATTAATGAATTGAAATTATTAATTGATTGAATTTTAATTCCCACCAACTGCCATGTGGGAATTGAACCCATGGCATTAGCCTGAACCTCTGGTTTTCTAGTTCAGTGACATTACCGCGATACCACTGTCACTGCCTCTTTGCCTCACTTTCCTCCCTTAAGACACTACTTAATACCTCCTGCTTTGACCAAGAAATGTAAGTTGTTGTTGTTGGGCTTTGCCAGATATGATTTGTCATTACCATATCCCTGCTGCCGTCCATTTATTGTCCCGTGTTTTTTTCCAAGCAACGAATGTTTTTGTCCTGGGCTGTGAAGTCTAGAAATTTCCCACCAGCGACGTTAGACTGACTGGTCAGTAATTACACCGTTTGCTCCATCTCTCCTTTTTTAAACCAAGTGTAACATTTACAACCCTTCCCATCTCTGGCATCAAGCCCATATCCAAGGAGGATTGGAACATTCTGTCACTGCCTCTGCTATTTTCAACATTCCTTCTCTCAGCATCCCCCACACATCCCATTCAGACAGGGTAAATGGTCTACTTTATTGTGGCACAAGAAGAGTTGGATTGAAAGGGGTTAACTGAACCTGTTTGTTCAGTGATTGTAATTAATGTCAGTCATCACGGACCCTAATTGTGTCGCTGGAGGGTTTCCCTCTTCTATTAATACAGGACTCCTTTCAGTGTGTTATCCCATAGTGTCAACAACAGCATCATTCCGGCGCTATCAAGGATCAGCAGCCCCAGCGAGAGAGAAGATAGACCAGAATCTGAGAACAATAGATTGGAATGTTACAACAATGGGTCAGAATCTGAGAACAATAGATTGGAATGCTGCAACAATGGGTCAGAATCTGAGAACAATAGATTGGAATGTTATAACAATGGGTCAGAATCTGAGAACAATAGATTGGAATGTTACAACAATGGGTCAGAATCTGAGAACAATAGATTGGAATGTTACAACACTGGGTCAGAACATGAGAAAAATAGCTTGGGATGTTACAACCATGGGAAGCAGGAGTTTCTCCTATTGGCTTGGCCTAGTTACTGCAGATTATTTTTGGCTAACATTAGATGATCGGATCTATTATGCACTGAAGATGATTCAAACGATTTATTATCCCATCCTCGCTATTATTGGTGTCCCTGGTGAGTCTCTGTATCCAATGCTTAAAATTATAAACATATTTTACAGATTTAATGTTCTTGTCATGTCAATCTTGGGAAGTCTGAAGCCATTGTCTTCAGTCACTGCCACAAACTCCATTCCCTATCCACTGTCTGCATTCCTCTCGCTGCCCAATGTCTGGGGCTGAAACAGACTGTTTGCGACCTCTGCATCCAGTTGACACTGAGCTGAGTTCATCTCCATATTCTCTCCATCACCAACCCTGCCTATCACCACCTCTGTAAATTGTCCCGTCTCCACCTCTGCCTCAGCCCATCTACTGCATAAACCCTCATCTGTGCCTTTGTTAAATCCACACTTGACTATTACAATTCTATCCTGGTCACCTTCCAATTCTATCCTGGTCACCCTCCCAGGTATTAACCTCCATAAACCACAGCCCATCCAGAAATCTGCTGCCTGTGTTCTAACTCACACCAAATCCCGATCACCCATCACCCCTGTGCTCACTGATCTACATTGTCTTCCGGTCTGGCAACACCTTAATTTTAATATTCTCATTCTTGTCTTTGGATCTCTCCATGGCCTCACCACTCCAATTAGCCCTATTCCCCTCTCGATTTCACATATTCTTGTAAATCTTATGCCTTTGAAACTTTTTTAAATTCCCTTTTGAAAGTGAATTTCTTTCCCCTCCTTAGCACCTCCGGCTGTGATTTTTACACTAAGGTGCCACTGGTGCCATTGTAACAAAAACCTGGATCTATAAAAACGATGTGAATGGAACAGCCAACCACTTCTAGTGTGGCCAGCACAGTCCCCCATTCTGTGTAGGGATCTAGCCTGGGTGCACTGTGCATTTGCTGTTAGTCTGAGGAGGGGTTTGGAGTAACGTCAATGTCCCTTTCTAGCAGCTAATATGTACATCTTTGAAACTTGGTCTGTGCGTGTCCACTGATCGCGTGTGTTAGTCACTCACAACTGAGCATACATTGAGCAGCACCAGGAATCCCCTCTAGTATTTTTAAAAGAACCAGGCTTCCTGGTCCTGAATATTGAGGGATATTTGACATTCAAGAAGAATAGGAAGCTAGGTAAATGTGGAGGGGTGACACTGTTAATCAAGGATGGTGTTGGGGCATTAGTTCGAGATGACCTTGGTTCAGGGGATCAAAATGTAGAATCGATTTGGGTGGAGGTGAGGAATACCAGGAGAAAGAAGTCCCTAGCAGGTGTGGTCTACAGACGTCCTAACAGTAATCACAATGTAGGACATCGTATACAAGAAGAAATATTGTTTACTTGTGATAGACGTACGGCAATAATCATGGGTGATTTTAATCTACATATAAACTGGAAAAATCAGATTGGGAACAGTAGCCCGGATGAAGAGTTCATAGAATGCTTTCGAGGTAGTTTCTTGGAGCAGCACGTTCTGGAAACAACCAGAGATAAGGTTATATTAGACTTCGTATAATGTAATGTGACAGGATTAATTAATGACCTCAGAGTAAAGGCACCTCTAGGTAGCAGCGACCACATTATGACTGAATTTCACATCCAGTTTGAAAGAGAGAAGAGTGGATCTAAGATCAGTATTTTAAACGTGAATAAGGGAAACTATTTGGGCATGAAAGTTGAGCTCGTTGAAGTGAACTGTGTTACTCGTCTTGGAGATAGATCAATAGAGAAGCAGTGGCAGACATTTAAGGGGATATTTCAGGAATACTCCATAATTAGTATATTCCTACTATAAGGTGGAGGACCCACCAGCAGTTTAGTAAGAAATTACGGAAAACATCACACTTAAGGAAAAGGCAGATAATTGTGCAAAGATGAGTGGCAGTTCAGATGATTGGTCAGAATATAAAGAACAGCAGACAATGGCTAACGGGTTAATCAGGAGAAAGACATTCGAGTATGATAGGAAGCTAGCTAGAAATGTAAAAATGGATTGCAAGAGTTTCTCGGCGTATTTAAAAAGGAGAAGATTAAGTAAAAAGAGCGTTGGTCCTCTGGACAGTGAGAATGTGGAGTTAATAGTGGATAAAAAGGGAACAGCGGATGCAATGAACAAATATTTTGTTTCTGTCTTCACTATGGAGGATACAAGAAACATTCCAGTAGTAGCTGTAAATCAGGAGGTGGAAGGAAGAGAGAAACTTGGTGAAAATACAATTGCCAGGGAAGCTTTACTGAGCAAACTTATGGAGTTGCGGGCTGAAAAGTCCCCGGGTCCTGATGGGCTTCATCCTAGTGTCTTAAAAGAGGTGGCTAATGAGGTAGTAGTCGTGTTGTTGTTAATTTTTCAAAGTTCACTAATTTTGGAACGGTTCCATCAGACTGGAAAGTAATAAATATAACCCCTCTATTCAAGAAGAGGGGGATGCAGAAAACAGGTAACTATAGGCCAGTTAGCTTGACATCTGTCGTGGGGAAGATGTTTGAATCGATCATTAAGGAGGCTTTCGCTGGGCACTTAGAAAAACTCAAGGTAATCGCGAATAGACAGCATTGTTTTATGAAAGGGAAGTCATCTTTAACCAATTTATTGGAGTTCTTTGAAGGAGTAACATGCGATATGGGTAAAGGGGAGCCCTTTGACATACTGTGCTTGGATTTCCAGAATGCATTAGACAAGGTGCCACATAAAAGGTTATTGTGCAAAGTAGGAGCTCATGGTGTAGTGGGTAACATATTAGCTTGGATCGAAGTTTTATTGGCCGGTTGCCGAAAAGAGGGAGTATGCATGAATGGGTCCTTTTCAGATTGGCAGGATGTGACAAGTTGAGTCCATCATGGGTCTGTGCTGGGGCCTCAACATTTTACAATTTATATGAAAGACTTAGATGAGGGAAGCGATGGCATGTTAGCTAAATTTGTAGATGACTCAAAGATAGGTAGGAAAGTACGTTGTGAAGAGTACATGAGGAGGTTGTAGTCCAATATAGATAGGTTGAGTGAGTGGGGAAAAACATCTGACAGATGGAGTCTAATGTGGGAAAATGTGAAGTTTTTCACTTTGGCAGGAGGACTGCAAAATTCCGAGGTGCTGAGGGATCTAGGTTCTGTAGTGCATGAGTCACAAACAGTTAGTAGGTAGGTACAGCAAGTAACAAAGAAGGCTAATGGAATGCTCTCCTTTATTACAAGAGGAATTGAAAATAAAAGTCAGCATGTGATGCTTCAGTTATACAGGGCATTGGTGAGACCACATCTCGAATACTGTCTGTAGTTTTGGTCTCCTTATTTAATGGAGGATGTGAATGCTTTGGAGGCGGTTCAGATGTGGTTTACTAGATTGATACCAGGATTGAGCAGGTTGTGTTCTGTGTAAAGGTTGGACGGACGGTCTTGTTTTCACTGGAATTTAGAATGGTGAGGGGAGATTTGACTGAAGTTTATAAGAACCTGAAAGGCCTTGACATGGTGAATGAGGAAAGGATGTTTCCTCTTGTGGGTGAGTCCAGTACTATGGGGCACTGTTTCGAAATTAGGGGTCGCCGCTTTAGGACAGAGAGGAGGAGAACATTTTTCTCTGGAGGGTTGTGTGACTTTGGAATTCTCTGCCACAGAAGGTGGTGGAGACGGGGTCATTGAATATTTTTAAGGTGGAGATAGATAGATTCTTATCAGGCCAGGGAATGAAAGGTTATCAAGGTTAGATGGGAGTGTGGAATTCGAAACACAAACCGATCAGCTATGATCTGATTGAATGGCGGTGCAGACTCGAGGGGCCGAATGGCCTACGTCTGCTCCTAGTTCATATGCGTGTATTTTTTACTCAGCTTACATGTGAGGTGCTTTTGACTTACTTCTGTTATTGTAAAGTTAGTGGAGGTGCTGTGGATGGTTTTCTGGAGGTTGCGTTGTGAGCTTCTGCAGACATTCATGGAGGACAGAGGATTTGCTGACCGAACTCTGGACGAGTTATGGGGACTGTAGTTACATGACCTACAAATGGAGCAGAGGCTAGAGAGGGGAAACTCTGTAAAGTGGGAGGAGGAGGGGGCTCTGCCCTACCCACCCCGGGTTCTCCAAGAGCAAACAGAGCAGTGGTCCTAATATCGAGCCCTGGGGAACACCACTGTATACTCACCTGGAGTCTGACCAACAACCTTTCACCATTTCTCTCTGTTTACTTTTCATTAGCCAATGTTATATCCACAATATAACTGTCCCTTTAATCCATAGGGTTCAGTTTTCCTAACCTGTCTATTGAATGTCATTTGATCAACCACCTTTTGAACGTCCATATATATAACTTCAATCACACCACCCTCATCAGCCCTCTCCATTGTTTTATCAAAGAACTACATCAAGTTTACCTCACCACCACCTCACTCCACTCCTCCACTGTTGTTAAATTATCAGACTGCTTATGCAACATCCAGTACTGGATGAGCAGAAATTTCCTCCAATAAAATATTGGGAATACTGAAACCATTGGGCTGGACTCTATTGGGCTCCTGATGTAGGTCTCCATGGAGCCACACATCGGGATTGCTGGGCCTGATATTTCCAGCTGTGCAGAGGCTCGTGGCTCCCTGCCCCCTCCCCCCAACCGCTCGGCAGCGGTACCCTCCTTTAAATATTTCAATAAACTTAATGTATACATTTCAGTCCAATTCCCTTTGATCTTACTGACAGCCCGGGATCTTCCATGCAGCGGCTGACACTCACACACCTTCATAATAAAAGCAAAATACTGCAGATGCTGGAAATCTGAAATAAAATCCAGAAATGCTGGGACCACTCAGCAGGTCAGGCAGCATCTGTGGAAAGAGAGGCAGAGTTAACGTTTCGGGTCAGTGACCCTTCTTCTCACACACCGTCGCTTTCCCGTCCAGGGAAAGCCAACGCCACAGAGGTGGGGAAGGGGGGAAAGTAGGATTTTTAGAGTACTGATGGGGTGGGGGTGGTGGCTGGTGCTTGTGGCGGGCGTCGTCAACTCTGCATTAATAGTGTAGGGGAAGAAGGGGCAAACTCTACACTTTGGACAGTTGTTGGGTTGCGAGGGTACTCGGCAGTTTAAGTCTTTGGAGGGGCTGGTGGGAAGGGAACTATACAATGTAAGTTTTTGGGGGGAAATGGGCAACATTTTATTTGCAGTGCACTGGCGGGGGTGTGTGTACGGGGTTAAACTTTGCACTTTTTGTGGCAGGTCTGGTTGCCCTTTAAAAATGTCACCAGTGTCTGTACAGAGACAGCTGACAGCACTACTGTTGTCGCTGAGGCCGTCCCTGTTACGTGATTGGGGGTGGAGTGGGCGGCCCGTTCACTGTATTAAAATGAGCCGTTGCCTGCGACATCACTGTGGCACAGCAGACACAGACTGCACATATGGGCCACCAATGTTTCGCACTTCGCTGGGGAGAATAAAATTCAGCCCCTTGTTTTTGCTTCCCGCTCCAATCTCCCTTCCCTAGCTAGCAATTCCTTCCTTCTTCCTGGTAACTGTCTGAGATTACTATAGTCTGTTCACAACCTTGGCGTCACATTGGACCACAAAATAGGCTTCTTACCTCATACTGGTGCCATCACCACAATCGCCTATTTCCATCTCTGTAACATCACCTGACTAAATCCCTGCCTCAGCTCATCTGCTGCTGAAACCCTCATTCAAGAAAAGAGGCGCTGCTGGATCTGGTACTTGGGAATGAGGTGGGCCAAGTGGATCAAGTACCAGTAGGGAAGCACTTAAAGGACAGTGGTCATTACATCATAAGGTTCAGGCTGACTACATAAAAGGACAAAGGGTAAGAATAATTAACTGAGGGAAGGCCAACTTCAGCGGGGTAAGAATGCAGCTGGGGAAAATAAATTGGAGTCAACGATTGGCAGGAAAACGATAGCTGAACAATGGGCTACCTTCAAAGAAGAGATAGTTTGGGCTCAGTCAAGGTATATTCCTTCGAAGGGGAAAGGTAGTGTAAACAAATCCAGAGCTCCCTGAATTACAAAAGAGGTGAGTGACGTAGAGATTAAGATGAAGAAGAAAAAGTGTGCTTATGACAGACGCCAGGTAGGCAATCCTACTGAGAACCAGGCAGAGTGGAAGCATAAAAGCAAGTAAGAGAAGTAAAATAGAATATGAGAAGAGTCTGGCGGCTAGCATTAAATGGAGTTCTGAAGTTTTCTATAGACGTATAAACAGGTAGCAAAAGGAGGAGTTGCACCAATTAGGGGCGACACAGAGGATTTGCACATGCATGCAGAAGGCATAGTTGAAGTATTAAATAAATACGTTGCATCTGTCTTTACCAAGTGTAACAAAAGTGATTCTTTTTTGGTAAAAAAAAAGGAATATTTCTAAAGGCATTTATGGTTCAGCTGAATAAATGTTAGACCTTATTTTTGTTAAAAATTGAACCACCAAGAGGTCACTGAGAGGGAGCTGGACTGGCAACAGAGTTACTGGTTATCAGAAGGCTCGGGTTCGAGATGAAGCCCAAACCCTGGTAGCGGGCAGAAAAGTGATACGTTCTCCTTTGATTAGACAATCCCCGTCATCGCAGAGAACACCTGGGATGGGCAGAAAAACTGACAAGCTTTCTGCTTGTCGGTCAGTGTGTGTGGTTTTACCTTCTGGAAGGAGATAACGTCAAGTCTGAAGAAAAAGTCAAGAAAGCAGAGAAGACCACAACCCAGCTCATTTTCCAGAAATTCCAGAACAGACCTTGTGTAGTCCGCGGAGTTGAGTCATCTTGTTTCCTGTTTGAAGAAAGCCTGCTAAAAATAATTCTCAATGCCGCCTGAAGAGAACTGTTGTCTGGTAGCCTGGATGTGTGTGCTCAGAAGTTAGACTGCATGCTGGTTTGGAACAACATATCTCATCTGCTGTTTCCTTCAAAATGGGCAACTAGTTAACCCAAATGCTTTTTGTTTGTAACAGAGCTCTGATCGAAAAATCTTTTTTTTTAGATCTTGTTTTCGGTTAACCAGTGTATATGTCTGTGTTTGAGTTTTAAGGGACTAAGATAAAAAAAAAAGTAACTTTAAAATTTGGTTCAGGTTAAAAGGGACTTTGAACTTTGGTTAAGGTGGGAAGGGGAAGTTAAAAATTAATTGTTGGATTTTTAAAAATTTGATCTGTGTGATATTGTTTTACTTCATTTCTAGTTGCGACTTTTTTATTCGATCCTGGGATATAGGCATCACTGGCTAGGCCAGCATTTATTACCCATCTCTCCATAACCCTTGAGAAGGTGGTGGTGAACTGCCTTCTTGAATCGCTGCAGTCCATGGGAGGTAGGTTCACTCACAATTGTGTTCGGGATGGACTTCCAGGATTTTGACCCAGCGACAGTGAAGGAATGGCGATATAGTTCCAAGTCAGAATGGTGTATGACTTGGAGGGGAACTTGCAGGTGGTGATGTTCCCATGCATTTGATCCCCTTGTCCAAGATGGTAGAGGTCGCGGGTTTGGAAGGTGCTTTCTAAGGTGCCTTGGTGCATTGCTGCAGTGCATCTTGTAGACGGTACACACTGCTGCCACTGTGCATCGGTGGTGGAGGGAGTCAATGTTTGTGGATGATGTGCCAATCAAATAAGCTGCTTTGTCCTGGATGATGTCGAGCTTGTTGAGTGTTGTTGGAGCTGCAGCCATCCAGGCGAGTGCAGTGTATTCCATCACACTCTTGACTTGTGCCTTATCGATGGTGGACAGGCTTTCGGGAGTCAGGAGGTGAGTTACTCGCTGCAGGATTCCTGGTCTTACACCTGCTTCATTTATGATAAACTTTTAATTGTTTAGTTCAGTAAAGTGTGTTCTATTGTGATGAGAATAGTGTATCTGATGGACTGTTTCAGCAAGTGGGAAAATGAGAAAAAAATGTTGTGACCTGTGGAGAAGCTGGACTGAATGAACAGTGCACACCTCTCGCCTCGGGTCATAACACAAGGAAGAAGGTACAACACAGGCAATGGTGAAAGAGCAGGTAATTCAGAAACAAGAAGGGTTTAAAATTGATAAAGGGGACATATTAGATAGGCTGTCTAGAGGTAAAGTGAGTAAAGCACCAGGGCCAATGAGGTGCATCCAAGGATTATGAGGGAAGTGAGAGTGGAAATCGCAGATGCACTGGCCATAAATTCTCAATCTTCCTTAGACTTGGGGTGATGCCGGAGGACTGGAGAATTGCAAATATTACATCCTTGTTCAAAAATGGGTTTAAAGATAATCCCAAGAACTCCAGGCCAGTCAATTTAACTGCAGTGGTGGGGAAACTTTTAGTAATAATAATTCGGGACAAATTAATAGTCACATGGACAAATTCGGGTTAAGTAAGGAAAACAGCATGGATTCCTGAAGGGCAAATACTATTTAACTAACAGCCTGGAGATTTTGAGAAGGTAACAGAGAGGGTTGATGAGGGCAATGCTATTGATGTGGTGTATTGTATTTACAAAAGGCATTTGATACTGTGCCACATAACAGACTTGTGAGAAAACTTATAGTTTATGAATGAAAAGGGACGGTAACAACATGGATACGGCTTTGGCTGAGTGGCAGGAAAGAAAGAATTGTAGTTTGTGAATGTTTTTTGGGGGCTGGAGGAAAGGCTGGAGGTCCCCAGGGATCAGTGTTGGCACCCTTGATTTTCCTGATATATATTACAAGAGCGACGTCTCAATTCATTCCATCTTCGCTGCCTCCGGAGAATCCTTGGCATCAGGTGGCAGGACCATATCTCCAACGTGGAAGTCCTCGAGGCGCCCAATATCCCCATCATATACACCCTACTACTGAGTCAGCAGCGCTTGAAATGGCTTGGCCATGTGAGCCACATGGAAGATGGTAGGATCCCCAATGACGCATTGTACAGCGAGCTTGTCACTGGTATCAGACCCACCGGCCGTCCGTGTCGCTGCTTTAAAGACATCTGCACACGCGAAATCAAGTCCTGTGACATTGACCACAAGTTGTGGGAGTCAATTGCCAGTGATCTCTAGAGCTAGCAGATTGCCATAAAGGCGGGTCTGAAGAATGGCGAGTCGAAGAGAGTTAACAGTTGGCAGGAAAAAAGACAGAAGCACAAGGAGAGAGCCAACCATGAAATATCCTCGACAACCAATTTTATCTGCAGCGCCTGTGGAAGAGCCAATTCACTCTAGAATTGGCCTTTATAGCCACTCCAGGCGCGGCTCCACAAACCACTGACCACCTCCAGGTGCTTACACATTTTCTCCCGAGACAACGAGGCCAAAGAAGGTAACTGACCAAGACCATGGTGTTCAGGGCACAATTTTAGAGTTTGCAGATGATACGAAACGTGGAAGCATTGTGAACTGTGAGGAGGATGGTGTTGAATTTCAAAAGTACTTAGACAACTTGGTGGAATGGGCAGGCAGGTGGTAGATGAATTTCAATGCAGAGAAATATGAAGTGATTCATTTTGGTAGGAAGAATATTGAGATAATGTAAAATAAAGGGCACCATTCTAAAGGAGGTGTAGGAACAGAGATACCGAGGTGCATATGTGCATAAGTCATTGATGTTGGCAGGAGAGGTTGAGAGAGCATTTAATAAAGCATACAGTATCCTGGGCTTTATTAACAGGGACATTCAGTACAAGAGCAAGGAAGTTATGTTGAACTTATATAAAACACTGATTCAGCCTCAGCTGAAGTATTCTGTCCAATTCTGGGCACCACACTTCAGGAAGATTGTGAGGGCATTGGAGAGAGTACAGAAAAGATCCATGAGAATGCTTCCAGGCATGAGGAATTTCAGTTATGAAGATAGACAGGAGAAGTTAGGATCATTTTCCTTGGAGAAGAGAAGACTGAGAGGTGAGTTGATTTGATAGAGTTGTTCAAAACCATGAGGGGTCTGGACAGAGGAGATAGAGAGAAACTGTTTCCGCTCGTGAAAAGAATCGAGAACGAGAGGGCACAGATTGAAATTAATGGGGAAGAGAGGCAGAAGTGACATGAGGCAATATTTTCTCACGCAAGGAATGGCTAAGGACTGGAATGTACTGCCTGAGAATGTGATGGAGACAGGTTCAATTGAAGCATTCAAAATGCAATTAGACTGTTATCTGAAAAGGAAGAATGTGCAGGGTTATGGGGAGAAGGCGGGGAATGGCACGAGGTTAATTGCTCTTTCGGAGAGCCGGTGTGTACATGATACACTGAAAAGCCTCTTTCTGTGCTGTAATAATTATGTGATTCCCTGATTCATGCCTTTGTTACCTCTGTGCATAACTATTCCAACTCACTCCTGGCTGATCTCCCACATTCTACTCTCTGTAAACTTGATGTCATCCAAAACTCTGCTGCCCATGTCCTAGCTCACACCAAGTTTTCTTCCTCTATCACTGACCGACATGGCTCCCAGTCAAGCAATGTCTTGATTTTAAAATTCTCATCCTCGTTTTCAATACCTCCATGGAACAAAGAACAAAGATAATTACAGCACAGGAACAGGCCCTTCGGCCCTCCAAGCCTGCGCCGATCCAGATCCTCTATATAAACATGTCACCTATTTTCTAAGGGTCTGTATCTCTTTGCTTCCTGCCCATTCATGTATCTGTCTAGAAACATCTTAAAAGACTCTATCGTGACCGCGTCTACCACCTCCGCTGGCAACGCATTCCAGGCACCCACCACCCTCTGCGTAAAGAACTTTCCACGCATATCCCCCCTAAACTTTTCCCCTCTCACTTTGAACTCGTGAACCCTAGTAATTGAATCCCCCACTCTGGGAAAAAGCTTCTTGCTATCCACCCTGTCTCTCCCTCGCATGATTCTGTACACCTCAATCAGGTCCCCCCTCAACCTCCGTCTTTCCAATGAAAATAATCCTAATCTACTCAACCTCCCTTCAAAGCCAGCGCCCTCCATACCAGGCAACATCCTGGTGAACCTCCTCTGCACCCTCTCCAAAGCATCTACATCCTTTTGGTAATGTGGCGACCAGAACTGCACGCAGTATTCCAAATGTGGCCGAACCAAAGTCTTATACCACTGTAACATGACCTGCCAACTCTTGTACTCAATACCCCGTCCGATGAAGAAAAGCATGCCATATGCCTTCTTGACCACTCTATTGACCTGCGTTGTCACCTTCAGGGAACAATGGACCTGAACACCCAAATCTCGCTGTACATCAATTTTCCCCAGGACTTTTCCATTTACTGTATAGTTCACTCTTGAATTGGATCTTCCAAAATGCATCACCTCGCATTAGCCCTGATTGAACTCCATCTGCCATTTCTCTGCCCAACTCTCCAATCTATATACATTCTGCTGTATTCTCTGACAGTCCCCTTTACTATCTGCTACTCCTCCAATCTTAGTGTCGTCTGCAAACCTGCTAATCAGACCACCTATACTTTCCTCCAAATCAGTTATGTATATCACAAACAACAGTGGTCCCAGCACGGATCCCTGTGGAACACCACTGGTCACACGTGTCCATTTTGAGAAACTCCCTTCCACTGCTACTCTGTCTCCTGTTGCCCAGCCAGTTCTTTATCCATCTAGCTAGTACACCCTGGACCCCATGCGCCTTCACTTGCTCCATCAGCCTACCATGGGGAACCTTATCAAACGCCTTACTGAAGTCCATGGATACGATATCTACAGCCCTTCCCTCATCAATCAACTTTGTCACTTCCTCAAAGAATTCTATTAAGTTGGTAAGACATGACCTTCCCTGCACAAAACCATGTTGCCTATCACTGATAAGCCCATTTTCTTCCAAATGGGAATAGATCCTGTCCCTCAGTATCTTCTCCAACAGCTTCCCTGCCACTGACGTCAGGCTCACCGGTCTATAATTACCTGGATTATCCCTGCTACCCTTCTTAAACAAGGGGGCAACATTAGCAATTCTCCAGTCCTCCGGGACCTCACCCGTGTTTAAGGATGCTGCAAAGATATCTGTTAAGGCCCCAGCTATTTCCTCTCTCGCTTCCCTCAGTAACCTGGGATGGATCCCTTCCGGACCTGGCGACTTGTCTACCTTAATGCCTTTTAGAATACCCAACACTTCCTCCCTCCTTATGCCGACTTGACCTAGAGTAATCAAACATCTGTCCCTAACCTCAACATCCGTCATGTCCCTCTCCTCGGTGAATACCGATGCAAAGTACTCATTTAGAATCTCACCCATTTTCTCTGACTCCACGCATAACATTCCTCCTTTTTCCTTGAGTTCTCCAGTTACCCTCTTGCTCCTTATATATGCTCCCTCTCTCTGTAATATCCTCCAGCTCCACAATCCGCCAAGATATCTGTGCATCTCTAATTCTGGCCTCTTGTGCATCCCTGATTTTCATCACTCCACCACTATTATCTGCACCTTTAGCTAATGAGGCTCCAAGTTCTAGAATACCCTCCCTTCACCTCTCCGCTTCTCCACCTCGCTTTCATCCTTTAACACGCCCGTTAAAACCTACTTCTTTGACCAAGCTTTAAACTAGTATCTCATTTTCGGGAAGCACCTTGGGACATTTCATTCTGTTAAAGGCGCTATATAAATATAAATTGTTGTTGAAGTTTGCCAAACATGATTTGTTATTACCAGACCCCTGCTGCTTCTTGTTTGTTATCGTATGTTTTTCAAAGAAACAAATATATTTCTCCTGGGTTGTGACCCCATGAAATTTCTCCAGTCGTGATGCATGTCTGACTGCTCAGTAATTACAGGGTTTACTCTATCTCTCCTTTTCTAAACAGGGTGTAACAATTACAGTGCTCCAGTCCTCTGTCATCGCTCCCATATCCAAGGAGGATTGAAAGATTCTGGCCAGTGCCTCTACTATTTTCACCATTCCTTCCCTCAGTAACCCTCACGCATCCTGTCCAGAGTAAATTTTCTGCTTTATTGTGGTATGAAAGGTGTCGGAATGAAAGAGGTTAACGGAATCTATTTGCTCAGTGACTGTAATTAATGTCAGTCTCTATGGAACCTAATTATTTCACTGGAGGTGCTCCATCTTCTAATAGTAAGGGACTCTTTTCAATGTGTTTTCACATAGTGTGAGTGGGAGCATCATCCCTGACACTAATAGGGACCAGCGTCTCCAGAGAGAGGGGGAGGATAGATCAGAATCCAAGGACAATAGATTGGAATCTGACAATAATGGGTCAGAATCTGAGAACAATAGATTGTAATGTTACAAAAATGGGCAGGGGGTTATCCTGGGATCTTGACACTCTTTCTGCATATTATGATCGGCTACCATTAGCATCTCGCATCAATTACGCAGTGAACATTATTCAATACATTTACTATCTCATCCTCACTATCGTTGGTGTTCCTGGTAAGTCTCTATATCCAGCTCTTCATTCTATAAACTATGTTAAACTGCATTACTGTACTTCTCATTTACTCTGCCCTTGCTGATTTTGGTATCCCTCCAGCTATTATCTTTATATAACCATTGCTATCCGCATTATGGTTTGTGTAATTCAATCTCTCATCTTTGCTTCTGTTGTTGCCCCGGTAAGACTCTAGTTCCAGCCATGAGATATGTAAACCTTGCTTCACTGAAATACTGATTTGGAATGTATTTATTTTTTTGAAGACTGAAGCTCGTGTCATTGGTCTCCATAAGAAACTTCATACCCTATTTGTGAACCACTTACCTTTCACTGGCCAGTGTCTGAGACTGAACAAGACAGTCTACCACCTCTGTAGTAATTTTAACCTGATCTGATTTCACCTCCATATTCTCTCCATCAACAAACATGCCTACTACCACCTCTGCAATAACTGCCATCTCCACCTCGGCCTCAGCCCATCTGCTGCATAAACTCTCATCTGTGCCTTTGTTAAATCTACACGTGACTATTCCAGTTCTATCATGGTCACCTTCCCAGTTATAAACCTCCATAAACCACAACCCAGCCTGCGGCCCTTTCTCAGTGAACATCAACGTCAGCTCGAGGAACAACACCTCATTGTCGGATTAGGCATTCTGCAGACTTCCAGACTGAACATTGAGTTCAATAATTTCAGATCAAGACTGGCTCTTTTAATTATTTTGCTTTATCATTTTTTTTGCCATGTCCTGGCCTTAAACTGGATTTTTTTATGTTGCTGCTTTTGGCTTGGGCTGTTCATTATTTTGTCATTTAACACCTTCGCTGCACTAACGCTTTGTCTTTCACCACACCACAAGCACACTCTCTTTGCCTTTGCCCCATGACCTCCTTGTCAGTTAATCTCGATGACCCTCTGTCCTTTCAACACCTCTTTTTTCTCTTTTGCCCCACCCTTGCTTTATTTCCTTAAAACCTGACCTTTCTAACCTTTGCCAATTCTGATGAAAGGTCACAGGCCTGAAGCGTTAACTCTGCTTCACTCTCCACAGATGCTTCCAGACCTGCTGAGTCTTTCCAGCACTTTTTGTTTTCATTTAAGACTTGTAGTGGAGTTCCCCAGGGATCAATGTTGGGATCGTTTCTCTTCCTGACAAATATTAATGACATGGACCTTGGTGCACAGGGCACAATTTCAAAGTTTGCAGATGATGCAAAACTTGGAAGCATTGTGAACTGTGAGGAGGATAGTGTAGAAATTCAAACGGACATAGACAAGTTGATGAAATGGACAGACAGGTGGCAGATGAAGTTCAATGTGGAGAAATGTGATGTGATTCATTTCGATAGGAAGAACATGGAGAGGCAATATAGAATAAATTGTATAACTCTAAAGGGTGTGCAGGAGCAGAGGACCTGGGTGTATATATGCATGGGTCATTGAAGTTGGCAGGAGAGGTTGAGAGCACTTAATAAACCAGACAGTGTCCTGTGCTTTATTCACAGCAGCATGGAATGCAAAAGCAAAGAGGTTATTTTGAACTTGTATGAGACACTAGTTTGGCCTCAGTGGCAGTATTACGTCTAGTTCTGGGCACCACACTTTAGGTAACGTGAAGACATTGGGGAGTGTACATAAACATTCACAAGAATGGTTCCAGAGATGAAGAATATCAGTAATGAAGAGAGACTGGAGAACTGGGAACATTTTCCTTAGAGAAGAGAAGGCTGAGAGGAGATTAGAAAAAAAAGGTATTCACAATTATGAGGTGTCTGGACAGAGTGGATCGGGAAAAATTTTCCCCACTCCTGAAAGGTTCTAAAACGAGAGGGCAAAGAATAAAAGTTATTGGTAAAAGAAGCAGAAGTAACATGAAGAAAACTTTTTCACACAGCGAGTGCTTAAGGTTTGGAATGCACTGCCTGAGAGTGTGGTGGAGGCAGATTCAATCGAGGCATTCAGGAGGAAATTGGATAGCTGTCTGAAAAGGAAAATTGTACAGAGTTACAGGGAGAAGACAGGGAAGCGGTACTAGATGAATTGCTCTTTTGGACAGCCAGTGCAGACACGATGGACTGAATGGCCGCCTGTAACAATTCTGTGATTCTGTGACAGTTGACCACAAAATGAGCTTCCACCGTTATATTCGTGCCATCACTATCACCACCTATTTCCACTTCAATAACATCGCCTTATTTCACCCCTGTCTTAACTCATCCGCTGCTGAAGCTCTCAGTCATGCTTTCATTACCTGCAGACTGGACTATTCGAACTCATTCTCCCACATTCTACTATCTGTAACCTTGAGGTCATCTAAAACTCTGCTGCCTGTGCCTTAACTCACAGAAAGTCTCATTCCCCGATCACTGACCGACATCAGCTCACAGTCAAGCAATGTCTTGATTTTAAAATTCTCATTCTTGTTTTCCAATCCCTCCATTGCCTCACCCCTCACTAACTCTGGAATCCCCTCCAGCCCCACAAACCTCTGAGATATCTCTGCTCCTCTAATTCTGGCCTCTTGTGCATCCCTGATTTTAATTACTCCACCTTCAGTTGCCTCGGCCCAAAGCTCTGGAATACACGCCCTACACAGCTCCATCTCTCCATCTCTCCACCTCGCTTTTATCCTTTAAGACACTCCTTTAAAACTTGCCTCTTTGACCAAACATTTGGTCACCTAACCTAATATCTCCCTTGGTGGTTCAGTGTTATACTTTGTTTCATAATGCTGCTGTGAAGTACCTTGGGATAAGTTCTTGCTGAACTTTGCCAGACATGAATTGTCATTAGCATATCCATGTGGTTTGAAATTTATTATGCTATGTTTTTCCAAGCAAATAATATTTCTGTCCTGGGTTGTGAAATTTCACCACCACTGACGTCAGATTGACTGGACAGTACAGGGTTTACCACATCTCTCCTTTTTGTAAACTAGGTGTATAATTTGCAGCCCTCCAGTGCTCTGTCATCACTCCTATATCCAGAGAGAACTGATAGATTCTGTGCAGTGCTTCTTCCATTTGCACCATTCCTTCTCTCACCAACCCTCAGAATTCCCATCCAGACCAGGTAAATGTTCTAGTTTATTGTTATACAAAAATTGTTGGATTGAAAACTAAACCTGTTTGTTCAGTGACTGCAATTAATGTCAGTCTCCATGGACCCTAATTGTGTCACTGGAAGATTTCCCTCTTCTATTAATAAGGGGCTCCTTTCAATGTGTTATCACATAGTGTCAGTGGGAGTATCACATCACTCCCGTCACTAACAGGGATCAGCGGCTCTGGAGAGAGGGAGAGGAAAGATCAGAATCAGAGTACAATAGATTGGAATGTTACAACAATGAACAGGAGTTTCATCTGGGAGTTTAACTTTCTTTCTGCAGATTATGATCAGTTCTCATTAAACAGTCGGATCTATTACTCACTGAGGAATATTCAATACATTTACTACCCCTTCCTGGCTATTATTGGTGTCCCTAGTAAGTCTCTGTATCTAGATATTAATTCTATAAACCATGTTTAACTGCATTACCATTCTTGTCATTTCCTCTGCCCTCCTTGCTGCTGTTGTTATTCCTGGCAAATTTCAGTCTCCAGATATTAGCTCAATAAACCATTGCTATGTGCATTAGAGTGCTTGTAATTTACTCTCCCATCTTTGCTGTCTCTGGTAAGTCTCTATTTCCCGCTATGAGATCTGTAAAATTTGTTTCACTGAAATAATGTTCTTGCTATTTAAATTTGGGAAGAGTGCAGTTGTCATTGGTCTCTATAAGAAATTCCATCCACTATCCATGAACCATGATCTCCTCATTGCCAAATATCTGAGGCTGAACCAGACAGTTTGCAACCTCTGTCTTCTATTTAAATCTGAGCTGAGTTCATCTCCATATTCTCACCAACCCTGCCTACTATCACCTCTGTACTAACACACATCTCCACCTCTGCCTCAGCCTATCTGCTGCAGAAACATTCATCTGTGCCTTTGTTAAATATACACTTGACTATTCCAATTCTATCCTGGTCACACTCCCATTTATAAACCTCTATAAACCACAGCCCATCCAGAACTCTGCTACCTGTATTCTAACTCACACCAATCCCAATCACCCATCACCCTTGTGCTCACTGATTTACATTGACTCCCAGTCTGGCAGCACCTTAATTTTATTATTCTCATTCATGTGTTTGAATCCCTCCATGGCCTCACCCCTCCAGTTAGTCCCATTCCCCTGACTGTTCCCATATTCCTTTTGGCCTTCTAGTATTTTCTTCAATTAGCTTTAAAAATAAACTTCACCCCCTCTTTATTCTACCACTGACCACGATTTTCAGCTCCACAGCGCCACAGGGCCCAACGTCATGGACGCTTGGATCCATAAAATGGTATGAGCTGAGCTGCCGGTCACTTGCAGTGCTCCATGCTGGACAGGGATTTAGTGCTGGACAGGGATTTAGCCCGGGTTTATCAAGCATGTGCTGGTAGTGTGAGGAAGGGTCTGAATATGGTGCCACTCAGCCATTGCAGCAGCTTTGATATATGTCTTTGAAACTTGGCCTGTGCATGTCCACTGACCACCTGTGTAAGTCATTCTCAGCTGAACATATATTCAGCAGCACGAGGAGCCCCTCTAGTGTTATTTAAAAGGACCAGACATCCAACTTACAGGTGAGGGGCTTTTGACTTACTTTTGCTATTGTAAATTTAGTGGAGGTGCTGTGGATGGTTTTCTGGAGGTTGTGTTGTGAGCTGCTGCAGACATTCAGGGAGGACAGAGGATTTGGTGACCCAACTCTGGACGAGGTATGGGGACTGTAGTTGCAGTATCTCTGGGTGTGTAACATGACCAACAAATGGAGCAGAGTATGTTGAGAGGGGGCGCTCTCTAAAGAGGGAGGAGGAAGGGGCTTTACCCTACCCACCCTGGGTTTTCCAAGAGCACTTCCCCTACCTTACCTTCACCAGGAGCAGTGTGTGAGGTGACTCTGATTCAAAAAGGAGTTAGTCACAGAGCGGTGTCACCTCCTGCAACACATGGAGCCTCACACCAGAGTGAGGACGGAGCTGTCAGTGGACGTTAAGATCACAGTTTCATTGAAACTCTATCTATTTGGATATTTCCAGGCAGGAGCAGGAGACATATCCAGTATAGATTAGTAGAGATTGATGGAGTCACAGCGTCATTTACGACACATAAGGAGGCCATTCGCCCATCATTTCCGGTTCTATGTGGAACAATCCAGTCAGTCTCAATCCCCTGCTCAATCCCCGCAGCCCTGTAAGTGCATTTCCTTCAGGTTCCACCCAGTTTCCTTTTGAAGTCATTGATTGCCTCGGCTTCCACCACTCTCATGGGCAGTGAGTTCCAGATCGTTACCATCCACTGTGTTAAAAAGTTCTTCCTCATATTCCACCTGCATCTCTTATCCAAAATGTTCCATTTGTGACCCCTAGTCCGTGTTTCATCACGGGAACAGCTTTTCCTTCAATATCTTATCTAAGCTTATAATAATCGTGTACACCTCTATCAAATCTATCTCAATCCCCATTGCACCAGGGACAACAAATCCAGCTTCTCCAAACTGACCTTGTAACTAAACCCCCTATCCCTGAAACCATTCTGGTCAATCTCCACTGCACTCTCTCAAGGACCTTTACATCCTTCCTAAAGTGTGGTGATTTGAACTGGACAGAGCTCTCCAGTTCGAGTCTAACCAAAGCATTACAAAGTTTCAGCGTAGCATCCATAACAGCATACCTGGCACAAAAGAAAAAAAAAGGGAAAGGTAGCCAAATTATGGCTTGCAAGGGAAATTAGAGATAACATTAGATCCAAGGAAGAGGCACACAAATTCTCCAGGGAAAAAAAAAATATAACAGACCTGAGGATTGGGAGCAGTTTTGAATTCAGCAAAGGAGGACATAGGGATTTATTAAGAAGCAGCAAATGGAGTATGAGAGTAAGCTTGTGGGGGCATAAAAACTGACTATAAAAGTTTCTATAGGTATGTGAAGAGAAAACAATTGGTGAAGACAAATATAGGTCCCTTACACTCAGAAACAGGGGAATTTATTATGCGGAACAAAGAAATGGCTGACCATCTAAGTGCATACTTTGATTCTGTCTTCACAAAGGAGGACACAAATATCATACCAGCAATGTTGGGGAACACAGGGTTTAGTGAGAGATAGGAAGTTAAATACATCAGTATTAGTAGAGAAATGGTGTTGGGCCTGATAATCTTAATCCAAGAATAATTCAGGAAGTGACCCTAGAAATAGTGGATGCACTGGTGGACATCTTCCTAGATTCCATGGACTCTGGAACAGTTCCTACAGATTGGACGGTAGCTCATGTAACTCCACTATTTAAAAAGGGATATATAGAGAAAACAGGGAATTATAGACCAATGAGCCTGACGTCGAAAGTGGGGAAAATCCTGAGGCCATTATCAGAGATTTTATAGCAGAGCACTTGGAGAACAGTGGTAGAATTGGACAAAGTCATCATGAATTTACGAAAATGAAATCATGCTTGTCAAATCTACTGGAATTCTTCGATGATGTAACTCGTAGAGTTGATGAGGGGGAGCCAGTGGATATGGTTTATTTGGACATTCAGAACGCTTTTGACAAAGTACCATATAAGAGATTAGAGTGTAAAATTAAAGCAGATGGGATTGGGGGTAGTTTATTGTGATGGATAGAAAATTGGTTGCCAGACAGGAAACAAAGAGTATGGACAAACGGGTCTTTTTCTGAATGGCAGAACGTGAACAGTGGGTACCACAGGGATCGGTGCTAGGACTCCAGCTACGCACAATATATATTAATGATTTAGATGAGGGATTTAAATGTAATATCTCGACATTTTCAGATGACATAAAATTGGGTGGGAGGGTGAGTTGTCAGGAGGATGCATAGAGGCTTCAGTGTGATTTGGGCAAGTTGAGTGAGTGGGCAAATGCATGGAAGATGCAGTATAATTGTGGGCAAATGTGAGGTTATCCACTTTGGTAGCAAAATCAGGAAGGCAGATTATTATCAGAACTGGTATAAACTGAGAGAAGGGAATTATTGGTGTTCTCGTACACGAGTTGCTGAAGGTAAGCATGTGGGTGTAACAGGCGGTAAAAAGGCAAATGGTACGCTGGCCTTTATAACGAGAGGATTCATGTACAGGAGCAGGGATGTCTTGCTACAATTATACAGAGCCTTGGTGAGGTCACATCTGGAATATTGTGTTCAGTTCTGGTCTCCATATATGAGGAAGAAGGTTCTTGCAATAGAAGGAGTGCAGCGAAGGTTTACCAGACTCATTCCTGGAATGGCGGGACTGATGTATGAGGAGAAATTGAGTCGGTTAGGATTATTTTCGCTGGAGTTCAGAAGAGTGAGGGAGGGATCTCATAGAAACCTGCAGAATTTTAATCAGTCTGGACAGACTAGATGCAGGAAGGATGTTCCCGATGTTGGGGTGTCCAGAACCAGGGGTAACAGTCTAAGGATAAGGGGTAAACCTTTCAGGACTGAGATGAGGAGAAACGTCTTCACCGGGAGAGTGGTGAGCCTGTGGAATTCGCTACCACAGGGAGCAGTCGAGGCCAAAACATTGTATGTTTTTAAGAAGGAGTTAGATATAGCTCTTGGTTCTAAAGGGATCAAAGGATATGACGGGAAAAGATTACTGAGTTGGATGATCAGCGATGATCATAACAAATGCCGCAGCAGGCTCGAAGGACCGAATGGCCTACTTCTGCTCCTATTTTCTATGTTTCTATGTTTCCCTGCTTTTGTATCCTTGCCTCCAAGATCTGATATGTTTTGCTAAACACTCTCCTAATATGTCCTGCCACCTGCAATGATAAATGCATATGGATCCAAGATCCGTCTGCTCCTGCACGATGTTCAGAACTGTGTCATTAAGTCTATATTGCCTTCCTATTCCTTCTGGCAAAAGGCATCACCTCACACTCCTCTGTACTAAATTCCACCTGCCATTTCTCTGTTAATTCTGCTGGATTGTCGATATCCTGTTGCAGGCAGTTTGTGTCATCCTCAGTGTTTGCCACGCGTCCAAGTTTGGTGTCATTGGCAAGCCTTGAAATTCTGCTCTGTATTCCAAGATCCAAGTCATTTATATATATAGCAAAAAAAAAGTGGTTCCAGCACTGACCCTTGTGGAACATCACTGCCTACCATCCTCCAGTCTGAAAAACTACCATTTAACACGACTCACCCTTTTCTTTCCATCAATCAATATTTGATCCAATTGGATGCTAATCCATGTCATTCAATTTTGTTATCCAACATTTTAGAACATAGAACATAGAACAGTACAGCACAGTACAGGCCCTTCGGCCCACGATGTAGTGCCGAACCTTTAACCTACTCTACGATCAAACTACCTACACACCCTTCATTCTACTATCATCCATGTACCTATCCAAGAGTCACTTAAATGTCCCTAATGTATCTGCTTCTACTACCGCCGCTGGCAGTGCGTTCCACGCACCCACCACTCTCTGTGTAAAGAACCTACCTCTGACATCTCCCCGAAACCTTCCTCCAATCATCTTAAAATTATGCCCCCTGGTGATAGCCCTTTCTGCCCTGGGAAAATGTCTCTGGCTATCCAATCTATCTATGCCTCTCATCATCTTGTACCCCTCTGTCAAGTTACCTCTCATCCTTCTTCGTTCCAATGAGAAAAGACCGAGCACCCTCGACCTTTCTTCGTAAGACATGCCCTCCAGTCCAGCCAGCATCCTGGTAAATCTCCTCTGCACCCTCTCTAAAGCTTCCACATCCTTTTGTGTGGTACTTCATCAAACGCTTTCTTAAAATCCACGTAGACCATCCACCACATTCTTTTCATCAACCTGCTCTGTTACTCCATCAAAATAAATTCAATTAGTTCATGAAAGCATGATCTGCTTTTTAAAAATCCGTGCAGACAACCCTTAATTAACTCAAACATCTCCTCGTGTGTGTTGATTTTTTTCCCGCTGATTTAGTTTCTAAAACCTTCCTCATCACTGATGTTAAACTAACTGACCAGTAGTTACGAGGCCTGTGTGTTGTCCATTCCCATTGATAATTCTGGGAGGTGAGGGTGACCATCTATGTCATCGTTTTTTCGCTCAGCAGGGAGAAGCAGAATGAGAGATCCCGTGGCTTTGTCAGGATAGCGGGAATCCTGATGGTGGAGGTGTCTCTGCGGGGGCCCCATGTCAATGGGGAGAAGTACAGGAACTGAAAGAACTCTCACTCCATTAATGTACAGTTGGTGTGTGAGCATGCCCAGTACATCATGTTGGTGAATGTTGACTACCCTGTCAGCAGCCACCATACCTTCATTCTGAAGCAGTCAGCCATTCTCAACACTTAGGGCTTCCATACAGAACCAGAATGTGGCTCCTCGGAGGCAAAGAAAAAAACCGTCCAGACACAGCTCATGTTTCTACATCCCCAAACTACCTACCACCGCCAGACAACCTCCCACAATTAACATGTGTATAATGTGAGCAATGGAGTCACCAGGAACATGGTGGGACAGACCATCGGTGTGATGAAGCAATGCTTTCAATGTCTGAACCGCACGGGGAGAGCCCTCCAGTACACACTGAAGCAGGTGTCCAAGTTCATGGTGTTCTGCTGTACCCTTCATATCATCACCATCATGAGGACACAGGCATTGGCACCAGGAATCCGGAGGACACCTCAGGAGGAGGAGGAGGACGCAGGGAGGATATTTCCTGGACGCCTTCGAACTAGACAAGCTGTCGGAGAGTCCCTGCTAAGATTTTGTTTCCCATAGGACAACTTCCCTTTCCCACCATGGATCCCCCAATCTCCACCATTTCACCCATCTGAGACGCCCCATCACAGTGTCCCCTTGGTCACCATCCTGTAATAAAAACCACCAACATAAACCTTTTCAGTAACATCTTTATCCAACAACACATCCAATTATACAAAAGGAAAATGGAACTATTCACCCTTGTATATTCCCTTAGTCTCTGTCTTGTGCGTTCCCTCGACTTGCCTCGTGCTCCCCAGTGTTTCCCTAGTGACTGCAGCATGGCTGGTGGAAGACTGCTGACTTTCATTCGGGGAGACTGCAGATGACCTTTCAGGACGTCCTCGAGCAGCTCTGGGCCTTGAGTGCTTCGATTCAAACTGTACCACCTCGACATAGGCAGCAGCCCAGTAATGTTCTGATCTGAGTCCTGTGTATTATAACACGTTTGTGACCTCGCTGTCTGGGAGCTGCCACATGCACAATCCTTTCCCCCTGCCCTGGCTGCAGTTCGTGCGTTTTCCGCGAATCAGCATGTGCAGATTCCGACTCTATACCAGCCTCTAAGGCACACACAGTGGAGGTATTTGAGCTGGAGGCTGTGAGTATCAGACTAAGTGATGGGGTTTCACCATCAGTCCTGTGCTGATGCTCTCTCTCTGTCTCCTGGAGCTGCTGTGACTGGGAAGCTGGCAGTTTTGGGGTACCATTGGGAAGTGTAAAATCAGAAGGGTCGTATTGGGATGAGAGATTGTGGGTGGGTTGGAAAGCAGGAGGTCCATGATCCCACCATCTCCAGCTTGTACATCATCCCAGACAGCAGGATGCGGGGGGAGGTGGGAGTTAAGAAGGGGCATAAGACAGGAACATAGCATCATCCTGAATGCTCTTGGTGATGCCGGAGGCCACGGACTCTGTTACAGCCGGTCCCATGATGTGAAGAATCATCTCCTCCCTCAGGCTCAGGGGATGAAGGTATGCCTGGTCACTCGCCGGTTCACTTGCTGCTCCCTGTGATTATGGGTCACCTTGTCCTGCAAGAAAGAAGGCAGAATATTAATGATTGTTTTACACTGTGTTTTGATGATGTGCCTGCCATAGCTGAATAGCTGTAGGTAATTGGAGGCAGTGAGAGGTGGGTGTGAGGCTGCTATCAGTACAAGGTGTGTGAGGGTGAGGTGGGGTATGTGAATGTTAGGTGTGAGTCCTGAGTGTTAGGGACTGCTGATGGGTGAGTGACGGGGGTGTGGTGTATTGAGCAGTGTGAGAGGTTGGTGATGTTGTGGGTAGGAGATGCCATTTGGAGATTAATTCAATGACATTGACCACCCGTATGAGCTCATTAAACTTCTTCTGGCTCTGCTGCCAGATTCTCGTGGCGAGAATTCTTGCATTGACCTCCCTGGCCACCTTCACTGATCCCCTTCGAAGGACGTTCCTTGGGAGTCTCCACCCCACCACACGGAAACAGAGCCTCTCTCCTCCTGTCACCCTTCGTAACTAAGACATCCATCCCCACATCCGTGAACCGCAGAACCCTCTGTTGCAGTGTGCTATTTACCTTGTCTCCAATTGCAGAATTTACAGTGAGCACCAGCAGCCTCCAGTGAATCAGTGCATCTCCTCTTTAAGAGGGACAGACTGCGTTTAAAAGCTGAACCTGGCTGAAACATGTGTCTGCCTCACACACCTTTAGGGCCCTGTTAAGCATCCAGACAGACAGCAGCGCGGGTTACCCGGGGTGGCATGTAGAATTCATGGAAATGAGGAGGCAGCAGGAAGTGTGTTTGTCACCTGCCTCAACAGGAACGGGCACGGGCAGATCATGATCCCTCTGCCCAAAAACACGACGTACTCTCTATTTCTATTTGCTGTTCTCTCTTTCACACTTTCTCACACTCTGTCTTTCCCTCTCTCTTCACTCACTTTCTCTTGCTCATAAAATAAGAGATTGATGCAGCACAGAAGAAGGCTATTCGGCCCTTTGTGTCAGTGCAGTCTCTTCGAAAGAACCATCTAATTAGTTCCTCTTTCCTCCTCTTTCCCCAGACTCCTGTTTTTCTTTTCCTTTTCAAGTATTTGCTAAATTGCCTTTTGAATGATATTATTGAATCTGCTTCCACCATGTTTTCGGCCAATGAATTCCAGATCCCAACAACTCGCTGTGGAAGAAAATTCTCCTCATTTCACCTCTGGTTTTTTTGTCAATTACCTTCAGTCTGTGTCTTCTTAATACTGAACTTTAGATTTTTGGATTTAGAAATACATCACTCGATCAGGCCCTTCGGCCCACCGAGTCTGTGCTGACCATTAACCACGCACTTATACTAATCCTACACTAATCCCATATTCCTACCACATCCTCACCTGTCCCTATATTCCCCGACCACCTACCTATACTAGGGGCAATTTATAATGGCCAGTTTACCTATCAACCTGCAAGACTTTTGGCTGAGGGAGGAAACCCACAAACTCCACACAGGCAGTACCCATAATATGAGGCTGCAATGCTTACCACTGCGCCACTGTGCCAACCCTGTTTCTGACACTGGAAACAGTTTCACATTGATTACCTTATCAAAACCCTTCATAATTTTGAATTTAATATCAAATCTCCCCTTACCTATCACTGCTCTAATTAGAACAATCCCAGCTTTTCGAATCTATCCACGTAACTGTATTCCCAGATCCCTGGTACCATTCTAGTAATTCACCTCTGTATCTTCACTAAGTCCTTGACATCCTTACCAATGTGTGGTGATCAGAATTGGACACAATTCTCCATCTGGGACCTAACCAATGATGTATAAATATCAGCATTTCCTCCTGAGTTTTATTACTCTGTGTCTCTCTCTCTAACACCAAGGACACTGCATGCTACTATCTAAGATCTGTGTGTTTACACCCTAGGTCTCTCTAATCATGCACTCACTCTATAATGGTACCATTTATTTTATATTTTTTTCTTCTCATACTTCCTACCCAAATGTCTCACTTCACATTTCAATGTGTTAGATTCCATCTGCCATGTTCCTGCCCATTTCATCAGTCAGTCTCTGTCCTCCTGAAGTCTGTTACTATCCTTCTCACTGTTTATTAACATTTCTGAGTTTCCTTCCATCTGAAAACTTGGACATTACCCCCTCTGTACACAAGCCCACTGCATTGGCATGCAACACCAGGGATCCCAACAGTCACCCTGGGGAACCCCACTGTGTACTTCGCTCCAGCTGAAAAGCAGCCATTATTCCCTACTCTCTGATACCTGTCACCTAACTAATTTCTTGCATGCTGGGATTGAAAAAGAAAAAAAAGGACTTCCATTTATGTAGCGCCTTTCATGACTACTGCATGTTCCAAAGCGATTTACAATCAACGTATACTTATAATGCCGACTCACTCTTGTAGTGTCGGAAACAGAGCAGCCAATTTTAGCACAGCAAGATCCCACAAGCAGCAATGTGATAATGACCAGATCTGTTTTTATGATGTTGCTTGATGGATAAATATTGTCCAGGCCACAGGGAATAATTCCCCTGATCTGCTTCTAAATAATCCCACAGGATCATTAGCATCCACCTGAGAGGGCAGATGGGGCCTTGGTTTAACGTTTCATTCCAAAGACTGCTCATCTGATAGCGCAATACTCCCTCAGTACTGTCGCTGCACTGCCTTGATTCTTGTGAAAAAGTCATTTCATGACACTTGATCCTGGAAGCTTGTGACTGAAAGGGGAGAGAGCTACAAACTGAGCCCCGGCTGACTTTGGCCCTTTAATCCCATGTGTTTCTTATTGGGTCACACGGCTGTTATATAGTACTTTATCAAACACCTTTTTAAACGATAGGAAAATTGTAAAAGTACAGGCAGGAAAAGTCATAGAAACATATAATAGCATTGCATGGAAGGGGGTCATTTGGTCTATGAAGTCTGTGCTGGCTCTTTTGATGAGTTTCCAGTGAGTTCCACACCCTGGATCTTTCCCAGATCCTTGAACCTTTCCCCTTAATATCTAACCAAATCACTTTTTGAATCTACTTTTGAATCTGTATCCTTCAGCCTATCACAGAATAATTTGCAAATCCGAAACAGAAATTGCATTAAAATAATCCTCATGTCAACTCTGCTTCTTTTTTCCAATCACCATAAATCTATGTCCTCTGGTTAATGGCCCCTCATACATTAGAAACATTATATAATTTACATAAACCCTTCATGATGTTAAATATCCCTATCTTATCACCTTGTAAATGTCCCTGCTCCAAGGAAAACAATCCCAGCTACATAACTGTAATCTCACATCCCTGGAAAAGTTCCAGTAAAACTCTTCTGTCCGTTCTCCAAGGTTTCATGTCCTTCCGAAAGTGTGGTTTCCAGTATTGGACACAATACTCCAGATGGAGCCGGACTAGTCTTTTCTATAGAGTTAACACAATATCCTGGCCTGCCTACTCTGTGTCTCTATTAATCAAGCCTCGGAATCTATTTGCTTTGTGAACTGTTTGTTAACCTGTCCAGCTACTTTCAAAGATTGCATACAAACACCTCAGGTCTCTCTGTTACTCTCAATAGCTTTAAAGTTGTGCCATTCAGCTTGTATTATCCCTGGTCATTCATCTGCATGCAGCTCACCATCACCTTCTCAAGGGCAATTATGGATGGGCAATAAATGCTGGCCTAGTCAACGACACCCACATCCCATGAACGGATAATATTTATCAAATCTTCCGACAATGTATCACCTCACACATCTGCCATGCCAATTAAATATTAGGAATACTGCAGCCGTTGTTTTCAAACCCCACGTCAAAAGTTTCCTAGCTAAAGACTGGATCTCTCTCCTTGGCAACTGTCTGAGACTAAAGCAAACTGTTCACAACCTGGTTTCATAGTTGACGCTGCGACGAGCTTCCTGCTAAATATTACTAAAACAGCCTACTTACACTTCCGTATCATCACCCAACTTTGCCCCTCTCTCAGCTCTTCTGCTGATGAAACACTCCCCCTTGCCTGTGTTACCTGTAGACTGGACGACTCCAACACACTCCTGGCTGGTCTCCCACATTCTACCCTCCATAACCCTGACGTGGTCCAATGCACTGCTGCCCATGTCCTAACTCACACCAAGTCCTGTTCACCCATTACCCCCTGGACTCACTGACCTACATTGGCTCCTGGTCAGCAACACCTCAATTTTAAAACTCTCAGCCTTCTTTTCAAATCCTTCATTATCTCACTCCTCCTTATCTGTGTAATCTCCTCCAGCCCGACAACCCTCCGAGATATCTGCACTCATCTATTTCTGGCCTCTTGAGCATCTCCGAGTTTAATTGCTCTACCATTGGTGGTCCTGCCTTCAGCTGCCGAGGCCCTACGCTCTGGAAGAGTAGAGCAGAACTTCCAGGTAGGAATTCCTGGAAGATAAATGTCAGTGAATTAAACACTAAAATAAAAGCAAAATATTACGGATGCTGAACACTGGAAATACTCAGCAGGTCTGGCAGCATCTGTGCAGAGAGAAACAGAGTTAATGTTTCAGATCTGTGCCCCTTCATCAGAACTGGTAAACGTTAGAAATGTAACAGTCTTTGAGCAAGTGAAAGAGGGGAAGGGGGAAGAAGAACAAGAAGGAAGGACTGTGATGGGACAGAGAGGGGATAGATTAAATTACAAACCCCATATTCCTACCAAACATCCCCAAATGTCCCTACCACCTACCTACATTAGTGACAATTTATAATGGCCAATTTACCTGTCAACCTGCAAGTCTTTTGGCTTCTGGGAGGAAACCCATGCAAACACAGGGAGAACTGGCAAACTCTACACAGGCAGTACCCGGAATCGAACTCGGGTCCCTGAAGCTGTGAGGTTGCGGTGCTAACCACTGCACCACTGTGCCGCCCTTTACTGGGAAAGTTTATTATGGACTGGGCAGTATCACCCTGTTGAACCCCGTGATGTAAGTGAAATGTTTGATGCCCCAGAAAGTGGTTAGCAAATGTCCTTCACAAACAGAGTAAATCAGTTCAGTCCCACTGACAATTCTGGAGTCATTCACAATGGGGAGTAATTTCTCTTCATTTTCTCTACATAGGACAGCAGTCAGGCTTTTCACTGTGTCCACCACCTCCATGTTGAAAGTCTTGTCAGGGTGAGGTGAGATAAGACACGTTGCCTGGGCGACAGATTTATTCAATTGTGTTACTGCTTCTATGCTCTCTTCAGTCCAACCGGGTTAAATCTGGTCATCACCATCATTAGGTAGTTCATAAAGAGGAGTCACAGTTTCTGCAAATCGAGGGATGAGGGTCCACTGATACCCCACCAGCCTGAGGATATGACACAGGGCAGGACTTTGAGGTGGACAGGGGTAGAAACTGGATGGTCTCGGCCTGGTGCTGGTGTGGGCTGATGCAGGATGATCTGACCTGGGCACGTAGAAAGGTGACACGGTCTTGCACCAGCTGGGCCTTACGTGGATGGTCTTTTAGTCCAGCTCCCAAACTAACTGCAGTAGTTCCTGTAAAAGGGTTAAATGTGTGGACACGGCCTGTGGTGATGAGAAGATCATCAACATATTGCAGCAAGCAGGAAGACTGTGAAAAGCTCAGAAGGGACCCGGCTACTCGTTTGTTGAAAATAGTGGGGTTATTGTGGAACCCCTTGTGACAGACATGTCCAGGGGTACCTCTGGTCCCAGAAGTGAATGTGAATTTAATTTGTTTCTCTAGTTTTACTGGGATACTACAATAACCATTAGAGATATCCAGGGTGGAGAAGACAGACCTAACATTGGGAATCCGGGATGGTGAGGTGGGTGTCGATCAGACAACTGGATTCACGCAGGGTTGACTGAATTGAGTTTGTGGTGGTCAATAGTCAGTCACCAACTACCATCCGGTTTTCCAACCAGTCAAATCGGGCAGTTAGAAGGGAACATGGCTTTGTGAACTACACCCTGGTATAACAATGACATGATAGTGTCTGGAATGTATGATATAATCTCAGCTCGGTATGAATACTGCTTCATGGAGCATGCAATGGTCAGTTAATTTCTTCGGGTCTGCTCATGTTTGCACAGTTATCTTTATGGGTTGTGGATACACTCGACACCGACTCGAGAATCGCCTGTACCTCAGGGTGATCAGAGGTGACTGGTTCCCACTCCTCTGATATTTTAATCATGAATATTGAGGGTGCAATGGACACCAGAGTAGGGGTAAGTTTTAATGTTCTACAATATACAAATATAGGGATAATCAATTACTGCTGATAACCTTTGAGCACATTACTGCCCAGTAGTCCCTGTCCATTATGCAGGATCATATAAAAGGGAGGTAGGACTTTGACACGAGCTGTGTACCCTCTCCTACACCAATGTAAGATCTGATCCAGGGTCACAGATTAACCAAAAGGAGGTCGAAGGGTTCAAGCAGTTTATTGAGGAGTAACAGTTCAAACACAGCACAAAATCAGAATAAACATAGTGGACATACGGCCTGTGGCAGGTGAGAAAGGCTTTCTGGCTATGGATCAAATGTAAGAAGCTATCAGTAAAGACGTGAGAGCAGGACACACAGAATAATTCAAGGTGATCAGGCAGAGTCAACATGCTTTTGTGAAACGGAAACCATGTTCAACCAATTTATTGAAGTTCTTTGAAGAAGTAACAGGTGCTGTGGATAAAGGGGAACTGGTGGATGTACTATACTTAGATTTCCAGAAGGGATTTCATAATGTGCCACATCAAAGTTCATTGCGGAATATAAAAGCTCATGGTGTAGGGGGCAACCTATTGGCATGGATAGAAGATTGGCTAGCTAACAGGAAACAGAGAGTAGGCTTAAATGGATCATTTTCTGTTTGGCAAGATGTAACGAGTGGTGTGTCACAGGGATCAGTGCGGGTACCTTAGCTCTTTACAGTTTATATAAATCACTTGGATGAAGGGGCCAAAGGTATGTTTGCTAAATTTGCTGATGACAGAAACGTCGGTCAGACAGTATGTTGTGACGTGGACACAAGTGAACCACAAAGAGGTAGATAGATTGAGTGATTGGGCAAAGATCTGGTAAATGGAGTATAATGTGGGAAAATATGAAATTGTCCATTTTGGCAGGAAGAATAAAAATTAAGCATATAATCACAATGGTGAGAGATTTCAGAGCTCTACCATCCAGGGGGAACTGAGAGTCCTTGTGCATGAATTGTAAAAGTTTAATATGTAGGTATTGCAAGTCATTAGGAAAACTAATAGAATGTTATCGGCTGTTGCAGGAGGAATTGAATACAAATGTAGGGAGGTTATGTTTCAGTTATATAGGGAGACCACTTCTGGAATACTGTGTACAGTATTGGTCTACTCATTTAAGGACAGGTGGAAATGCATTCGAAGCAGTTCAGAGATGGTTTACTAGACTAATGCCTGGAATGGGGGAGTTGTCTAATGAGGAAAGGCTGGACAGGCTAGGCTGATGTCAGCTGGAGTTTAGAAGAGTCAGAGGCGACTTGATTGAAACTTATAAGATTCTGAGTGTGGGACAGAGCAAATGAGGCCGACAGAGAGAGAAAGAACGAGAGAGAGAGAGAGCTCAATTCAGCTGCTACTAAAAACCTCATCCATGCCTTTTTTATCTCGAGACTTGACTATTCCAACACACTCCTGGCTGGTCTCCCACATCCTACTCTCTGTAACCTGTGGTCATCCAAAACTCTGCTGCCATCTTCTAATTTGCACCAAATCCTGTTCACCCAATATCCCCGTGCTCACTGACCTACATTGGCTCTTGGTCCAGTAACACCTCAATTTTAATATTCTCACTCATGTGATCAAATCCCTTCATGTCCTCACCCCTCTGATTATCCCAATCCCCTGTTCATTTCCAATGTTCCTGAAACTTGCTCATCTTAAAAATCTTTTTTCCAATTCCCGCGTAAAAGTGAGTTTCTTTCCCTCTGTCACTCTTCATGTAACATAGAACATAGAGCATAGAACAGTACAGCACAGTACAGGCCCTTCGGCCCACAATGTTGTGCCGAACCTTTAACCTACTCTAAGATCAAACTAACTACCTACCCTTCATTCTACTATCATCCATGTACCGATCCAAGAGTCGCTTAAATGTCCCTAATGTATCTGCTTCTACTACCACCACTGGCAGCGCATTCCACGCACCCACCACTCTCGGTGTAAAGAACCTACCTCTGACATCTCCCTGAAACCTTCCTCCAGTCACCTTAAAATTATGCCCACTGGTGATAGCCCTTTCCACCCTGGGAAAAAGTCTCTGACTATCCACTCTATCTATGCCTCTCATTATCTTGTACCCCTCTGCCAAATCACCTCTCATCCTTCTTCGCTCCAATGAGAAAAGCCCTAGTTCCCTCAATCTTTCTTCGGAAGACATGCCCTCCAGTCTAGGCAACATCCTGGTAAATCTCCTCTGCACCCTCTCTAAAGCTTCCATACCCTTCCTATAATGAGGCGACCAGAACTGAATGCAATATTCCAAGTGTGGTCGAACCAGGGCCTTATAGAGCTGCAGCATAACCTCGCAGCCCTGAAACTCAATTCCCCTGTTAATGAAAGCCAACACACCATACGCCTTCTTAACAACCCTTTCAACTTGGATGGCAACTTTGAGCGATCTATGGACGTGGACCCCAAGATCCCTCTGTTCCTCCACACTACCAAAAACCCTGTCTTTAAGCCTGTATTCTACATTCAAATTCGACCTCCCAAAATGAATCACTTCACACTTTTCCAGGTTGAACTCCATCTGCCACGTCTCAGCCCAGCTCTGCATCCTGTCAATGTCCAGTTGCAACCTACAACAACCTTCCACACTATCCACAACTCCAGCAACCTTCGTGTCATCGGCAAACTTGCTAACCCAGCCTTCCACTTCCTCATCCAAGTCATTTATAAAAATCACAAAGAGCAGAGGTCCCAGAACAGATCCCTGCGGAACACCACTGGTCACCGAGCTCCATGCTGAATACTTTCCATCTACTAACACCCTCTGTATTCAATGGGCTGGACAATTTTGTATCCAGACAGCCGCAGTGTGGTCTTCCTGACCACACATTTCATCTCTCCAGCTCCACTCATGCGGTGGAAGCTTGGATCCATAAAATGGTGTGAGCTGCACTGCCGGTCACATCCAGCACATTGTACAGGACACCCAGGCTGGCCGGGGTGCTGGTGTCGATGTAACGTGTGTGTGTCTGTAGTGTGAGGAGGGGTCTGAATATGATGTCGATCAGCCATTTCAGCAACTTTGATGTGCGTCTTTGAAACTTGGTCCTTGCATGTCTACTGACCGCCTGTGTTAGTCACTCTCAGCTGAACATACATTCAGCAGCACGAGGAACCCCCTCTAGTGTTATTTAAAAGGACCAGGCGTCCAACTTACAGGTGAGGGGCTTTTGACTTACTTCTGTTATTATAAAGTTAGTGGAGGTGCTGTGGATGGTTTTCTGGAAGTTGTGCTGTGAGCTGCTGCAGACATTCAGGGAGGAGAGAGGACTTGGTGACCCAACTCTGGACGAGGTATGGGGACTGTAGTTACAGTGTCTCTGGGTCTGTAACATGAACAACAAATGGAGCAGAGGCTGCAGAGAGAGGGAAAGCTCTGGAAAAAAAGAGGAGGAAAGGTCTCTGCCCTACCCACCCTGGGATTCCAAGAGCAAAAAGAGCAGTGGTCCTAATATTGAGCCCAGGGGAACACCACTGTATACTCCCATTGAGTCTGAACAACAACCTTTCACCACTTCTCTCTGTTTACTGTTCCTTAGCCAATGTTATATCCACACTGTCACTGTACCTTTAATTCATTGTGTTCAGTTTTCCTAACCTGTCTATTGAATGTCACTTGATCAAACATCTTTTGAAAGTCCATATATATAACTTCAATCACACCACCCTCATCAACCCTCTCCATTGTTTTATCAAAGAATTCCATCAAGTTTACCTCACCACCACCTCTCTCCACTCTTCCACTGTTGTTAAATTATCAGACTGCTTATCCGACACCCAGTACTGGATGAGCAGAAATTTCCTCCAATTAAATATTGGGAAGACTGAAGCAATTGTTATCACTCCCCACTCCAACTCTGTTCCCTTGCTATTGATCCCATCCCTCTTCCTGGTGACAGTCTGAGATTCAGACAATATGTTTACAACCTTGGTGTCACATTTGACCACAAAATGAGCTTTAACCTCATTTTCAGGGTATCATTACAACCGCCTATTTCCACCTCAGTAACATCGCCTGACTTCACCCCTGTCTCAGCCCATCTGCTGCTGAAACCTCATTCATGCCTTCGGCACCTCTCGATGTGACTATTCCAAATCACTCCTGGCTGATCTCCCATATCTACTCTCTGTAAACTTGAGGTCATCCAAAACTCTGCTGCCCATGTCTTAGCTCACACCAAGTCCTGTTTATATCTCACTGACCGACATTGGCTCCCAGTCAAGCAATATCTTGATTTTAAAATTCTCATCCTTGTTGTCATATCTCTCAATGGCCTCGCCCCTCCCTATCTCTGTAATCTCCTCCAGCTCCAGAACCCATCGAGACATCTGTGCTCCTCTAATTCTGGCCTCTTTTACATCCGTTATTTAAATCACTGCACCACTGGCGACCGTGCCTTCAGCTGCCGGGGCCCAAGCTGCAGTATCCTCCCTACACATCTCCGCCTCTGCACCTCTCCATCTCACTTTCCTCCTTTAAGACATTCCTTGAAACCTTCCTCTTTGGCTAAGCTGTTGGTCCTTTGACCTAATATCTCCTGTTGTATCTCAGTTCGCACTTTGCTTCATGATGCTCCTGTGAAGCACCTTGGGATGTTTTATAACATTAAAGGCAATATCTAAATATAAATTGTTGTTTTTGTTGTTGTTTGCCAGACATCAATAGTCTTTAGCATATCCAGGTTGCTAACCATTTACTATCCAATGTTTTTCCAAGCAACAAGTATTTTTCTCTTGGGTTGTCACGTCTACAAATGTCCCCAGTCGTGACACTAGTCTAACTAGTCAGTAATTACAGCATTTATCGCATATCTCCTTTTTTAAACAGGATGTAAGATTTACAATCCTCCAATCCTCTGTCATCACACCCATATCCAATGAGGATTGGAAGATTCTGGCCAGTGCCTCTGCTATTTCCACCATTCCTTCCCTCAGAAACCCCAAAACATCCATTCAGACTGGGTAAGAGTTCCAGTTTATTGTGGTACAAAAAGGTGTTGGATTGAAAGGTGTAAACTGAAACTGTTTGTTCAGTGACTGTAATTAATGTCAGTCTCCATGGACCCTGATTGTGTCACAGGAGGGTTTCCCTCTCCTATTAATATGGGACTCCTTTCGATGTGTTATCCCATACTGTCAGCGGGAGCATCACGCCCGGCACTCACAGGGATCAGCGGCTCCAGAGAGAGGGAGAGGATAGATCAGAATCTGAGAACAATGGGACAGAATCTGAGAACAATGGGTCAGAATCTGAGAACAATGGGTCAGAGTCTGAGAACAATAGATTGGAATGTTACAACAATGAGCAAGAGTTTATCCTCAGAACTTCACGATCTTTCTACACATTATGATCGGTTCTCATTAAACTTTCGCATCGACCTCGCACTTCGGATTGCTCAATACATTTATTATCCCATCCTCGCTCTTGTTGGTGTCCCTGGTTAGTATCTGTTTCCAGGTATTTATTCCTTAAACCATGTTTAACTGTATTATATTCCTGTAATTTACTCTACCCTCCTTGCTGCTGTTGTTAATCCCGGTGAATATCTCCAGTAATTACCTTGATTAACCATGTTTAACTGCATTACTGCTCCTGTAATTTTCTCTGCCCTCCTTGCTGCTGTTGTTATTTCTGCTGAATCTCTATCTCCAGAAATCAGCTGTATAAACCACTGCTAACGGTATTTCAGTTCTTGTAATTTACTCTCTCCTCTTTGCTGCTGATACTGTCACTATTTCCAGCTAGGAGATCTGTAAACCCTGTTTACTGAAATACTGTTCTGGAACGTAAATTGTGGGAAGAGAGAAGACAGTGTCATTGGTCCATTGGTCTCCATCACAAACTCCATCCCCTATCTGTGAACCACATACCCGATCCTGAGGCTGAACCAGACAGTTTACAACCTCTGTGTTCTATTTTTACCTTACTTGAGTTCATCTCCAAATTCTCTCCATCACCAACCCTGTCTACTACCACCTGAGTAATATCACCCGTCTCCACTTCTGCCTCAGCCCATCTGCTGCATAAACCCTCATATGTGCCTTTGTTAAATCCACACTTGACGATTCCGAATCTCTCCTGGTCACCCTCCCAGTTATAAACCTCCATAAACCACAGCCCATCCAGAACTCTGCTGCCTGTATCCTAACTCACACCAAATCCCGATCACCCATCACCCCTGTGCTCACTGATCTACATTGGCTCCTGGTCTGGCAGCACCTTAATTTTAATATTCTCATTCTTGAGTCTGAATCACTCCATGGCCTCACCACTCCATTAGTCCCATTCCCCTGTGCATTTCCCATATTTCTGCAAATAATATGCCTTCAATCTTTTCTCAGTTCTCTTTTTAAAGTGAATTTCTTTCTCTCTGTATCTGTTCCTAGCCACGATTTTCAACTCTACAGACCCACTGGTGCTGAGGGCACAGAAGATGGGACCCATAAAATGATGCGAACCACACAGCCGGCCACTTCTAGTGTGGTCAGCACAGTGTCCCATGGTGGGCAGTACACTTGTGTGGTCAGCACAGTGCCCAATGGTGGACAGAGCTCTAGTATGGTCAGCACAATGCCCCATGCCGGACAGGGCTCTAGTATGGTCAGCACAGTGCCCCATGCTGGACAGGGCTCTAGTATGGTCAGCACAATGCCCCATGCTGGACAGGGCTCTAGTATGGTCAGCACAATGCCCCATGCTGGACAGGGCTCTAGTATGGTCAGCACAATGCCCCATGCTGCACAGGGCTCTAACATGATCAGCACAATGCCCCATGCTGGACAGGGCTCCAGTATGATCAGCACAGTGCCTCATGCTGGACACGGCTCTAGTATGTTCAGCACAGTGCCTCATGCTGGACAGGGCTCCAGAGTGGTCAGCACAGTGCCCCATGCTGGACAGGGCTCTAGTGTGGTTAGCACAATGCCCCATGCTGGACAGGGCTCTCGTATGGTCAGCACAATGCCCCATGCTGGACAGGGCTCTCGTATGGTCAGCACAATGCCCCATGCTGGACAGAGCTCTAGTATGGTCAGCACAGTGCCTCATGCTGGACAGGGCTCTAGAGTGGTCAGCATAGTGCCCCTAGCTGGACAGGGCTCTAGTATGGTCAGCACAATGCCCCATGCTGGACAGGGCTCTAGTATGGGCAGCACAGTGCCCCATGCTGGACAGTGCTCCAGTATGGTCAGCACAGTGCCTCATGCTGGACAGGGCTCTAGTATGGTCAGCACAATGCCCCATGCTGGACAGGGCTCTAGTGTGGTCAGCACAGTGCCCCATGCTGGACAGGGCTCTAGTATGGTCAGCACAATGCCCCATGCTGGACAGTGTTCCAGTATGGTCAGCACAGTGCCCCATGCTGGACAGGGCGCTAGTGTGGTCAGCACAATGCCCCATGCTGGACAGGGCTCTAGTATGGTCAGCACAATGCCCCATGCTGGACAGTGCTCCAGTCTGGTCAGCACAATGCCCCATGCTGGACAGTGCTCCAGTATGGTCAGCACAATGCCCCATGCTGGACAGGGCTCTAGTATGATCAGCACAGTGCCTCATGCTGGTCAGGGCTCTAGTGTGATCAGCACAGTGCCCAATGCCGGACAAGGCTCTAGTATGGTCAGCACAATGCCCCATGCTGGACAGGGCTCTAGTATGGTCAGCACAATGCCCCATGCTGGTCAGGGCTCTAGTATGGTCAGCACAATGCCCCATGCTGGACAGGGCTCTAGTATGGTCAGCACAGTGCCTCATGCTGGACAGGGCTCTAGTATGGTCAGCACAATGCCCCATGCTGGACAGGGCTCTAGTATGGTCAGCACAATGCCCCATGCTGGACAGGGCTCTAGAGTGGTCAGCACAGTGCCCCATGCTGGACAGGACTGTAGTGTGGTCAGCACAATGCCCCATTCTGGACAGGACTCTAGTGTGGTCAGCACAATGCCCCATTCTGGACAGGGCTCTAGTGTGGTCAGCCCAGTGCCCCATGCTGGACAGGGCTCTAGTATTACCAGCACAATGCCCCATGCTGGACAGGGCTCTAGTGTGGTCAGCACAATGCCCCATGCTGGACAGGGCTCTAGTATGGTCAGCACAGTGCCCCATGCTGGACAGGGCTCTAGTATGGTCAGCACAGTGCCCCATGCTGGACAGGGCTCTCGTATGGTCAGCGCAGTGCCCCATGCTGGACAGGGCTCTAGTGTGGTCAGCACAATGCCCCATGCTGGACAGGGCTCTAGTATTGTCAGCACAGTGCCCCATGCTGGACAGGGCTCTAGTATGGTCAGCACAGTGCCCCATGCTGGACAGGGCTCTAGTGTGGTCAGCACAGTGCCCCATGCTGGACAGGGCTCTAGTATGGTCAGCACAATGCCCCATGCTGGACAGGGCTCTAGTATGGTCAGCACAATGCCCCATGCTGGACAGGGCTCTAGTGTGGTCAGCACAGTGCCCCATGCTGGACAGGGCTCTAGTATGGTCAGCTCAATGCCCCATGCTGGACAGGGCTCTAGTATGGTCAGCACAGTGCCCCATGCTGGACAGGGCTCTAGTATGGTCAGCACAATGCCCCATGCTGGACAGGGCTCTAGTGTGGTCAGCCCAGTGCCTCATGCTGGACAGGGCTCTAGTATTATCAGCACAGAGCCCCATGCTGGACAGGGCTCTAGTATGGTCAGCACAGTGCCCCATGCTGGACAGGGCTCTTGTGTGGTCAGCCCAGTGCCTCATGCTGGACAGGGCTCTAGTGTGGTCAGCACAATGCCCCATGCTGGACAGGGCTCTAGAGTGGTCAGCCCTGTGCCCCATGCTGGACAGGTCTATAGAGTCGTCAGCACAGTGCCCCGTGCTGGACAGGGCTATAGAGTGGTCAGCACAATGCCCCATGCTGGACAGGGCTCTAGTATTATCAGCACAATGCCCCATGCTGGACAGGGCTCTCGTATGGTCAGCACAATGCCCCATGCTGGACAGGGCTCTAGAGTGGTCAGCCCAGTGCCCCATGCTGGACATGGCTCTAGTGTGGTCAGCACAATGCCCCATGCTGGACAGGGCTCTAGTGTGGTCAGCACTGTGCCCCATGCTGTACAGGGCTCTAGTATGGTCAGCCCAGTGCCTCATGCTGGACAGGGCTCCAGCGAGTCATACTATGTTTGTGATACTCATGTGAGGATATTTTTGAATGTGACTTCAATGTCCCAACCAGACAGCTTTGAGTACGTCTTTGAAATCAGGTCTCGGCATGACCACTGACTGCTTGTGTTAGTCACTGTCAGCTGAATATACATTTAGCATCACAATGAATCCCCTCTAGTGTTATTTAAAAGGACCAGGCATCCAACCTGCAGGTGAGGGGCTTTTGACTTACTTCTGCTATTGTAAAGTCAGTGCAGGTGTTGTGGATGGGTTTCTGGAGGTTGCGTTGTGAGCTGCTGCAGACATTCAGGGAGGACAGAGGATTTGGTGACTCAACTCTGTACGAGGTATGGGGACTGTAGTTACAGTGTCTCTGGATCTGTAACATGACCCACAAATGGAGCAGAGACTGCAGAGAACGGAAGCTCTGTAAAGATGGAGGAGGGACTCTTCCCTACCCACCCCGGGTTTTCCAAGAGCTCTTTTCCTACCTACAATTAATCCAGGAGCAGTGTGTGAGGTGACTCTGATTCAATAAGGAGGTGGTCGCAGAGCTGTGTCACCTCCTGTAACACGACCTGTAGACTCACTCCAGGGTGAAGACGGAGCTGTCAGTTTCATTGAAAGTCTATATATCTGGATCTTTCCAGGCAGGAGCAGTAGACACATACAGCATAGACTCGTAGAAATCAATGGAGTCGTAGAGTCATGCACAACACAAAAGGAGGCCATCTCTCGCTGGAGTAATCCAGTCAGTGCCACTCCCAGCTCATTCCTCATATACCTGTAAGTTAATTTCATTCAGTTTCCTTTTGAAATCATTGATTGTCTCGGCTTCCACAACCCTCATGGGCAGTGCGTTCCAGCTCATTAACATCCACTGTGCAAAAAAGTTCTTCCTCATATTCCCCTACATCTCTTACCCAAAAGCTTCCATCTGTGTCCCCTGGTCCGTGTTTCATCAGTTAATGGGAACAGTTTTTCCTTGTCTATCTTATATATAGACAGATATATAGACAGCTAGGCGTTGCGCAAACGACTACTGGCAACACCTATGCAGTCATATTCAGCTGGCCTCAGACACCGGAAACATCAGAGGAATGTATGATGGCATGAAGAGAGCTCTTGGGCCAACCATCAAGAAGATCACCCCCCTCAAATCTAAATCGGGGGACATAATCACTGACCAACGCAAACAGATGGACCGCTGGGTTGAGCACTACCTAGAACTGTACTCCAGGGAGAATGCTGTCACTGAGACTGCCCTCAATGCAGCCCAGCCTCTACCAGTCATGGATGAGCTGGACGAACAGCTAACCAAATCGGAACTCAGTGATGCCATTGATTCTCTAGCCAGTGGAAAAGCCCCTGGGAAGGACAGCATTACCCCTGAAATAATCAAGAGTGCCAAGCCTGCTATACTCTCAGCACTACATGAACTGCTATGCCTGTGCTGGGACGAGGGAGCAGTACCCCAGGACATGCGCGATGCCAACATCATCACCCTCTATAAAAACAAAGGTGACCGCGGTGACTGCAACAACTACCGTGGAATCTCCCTGCTCAGCATAGTGGGGAAAGTCTTTGCTCGAGTCGCTCTGAACAGGCTCCAGAAGCTGGCCGAGCGCGTCTACCCTGAGGCACAGTGTGGCTTTCGTGCAGAGAGATCGACTATTGACATGCTGTTCTCCGTTCGTCAGATACAGGAGAAATGCCGTGAACAACAGATGCCCCTCTACATTGCTTTCATTGATCTCACCAAAGCCTTTGACCTCGTCAGCAGACGTGGTCTCTTCAGACTACTAGAAAAGATCGGATGTCCACCAAAGCTACTAAGTATCATCACCTCATTCCATGACAATATGAAAGGCACAATTCAACATGGTGGCTCCTCATCAGAGCCCTTTCCTATCCTGAGTGGTGTGAAACAGGGCTGTGTTCTCGCACCCACACTTTTTGGGATTTTCTTCTCCCTGCTGCTTTCACATGCGTTCAAATCCTCTGAAGAAGGAATTTTCCTCCACACAAGGTCAGGGGGCAGGTTGTTCAACCTTGCCCGTCTAAGAGCGAAGTCCAAAGTACGGAAAGTCCTCATCAGAGAACTCCTCTTTGCTGACGATGCTGCTTTAACATCTCACACTGAAGAATGCCTGCAGAGTCTCATCGACAGGTTTGCGTCTGCCTGCAATGAATTTGGCCTAACCATCAGCCTCAAGAAAACGAACATCATGGGGCAGGATGTCAGAAATGCTCCATCCATCAATATTGGCGACCACGCTCTGGAAGTGGTTCAAGAGTTCACCTACCTAGGCTCAACTATCACCAGTAACCTGTCTCTAGATGCAGAAATCAACAAGCGCATGGGTAAGGCTTCCACTGCTATGTCCAGACTGGCCAAGAGAGTGTGGGAAAATGGCGCACTGACACGGAACACAAAAGTCCGAGTGTATCAGGCCTGTGTCCTCAGTACCTTGCTCTACAGCAGCGAGGCCTGGACAACGTATGCCAGCCAAGAGCGACGTCTCAATTCATTCCATCTTCGCTGCCTTCGGAGAATACTTGGCATCAGGTGGCAGGACTATATCTCCAACACAGAAGTCCTTGAAGCGGCCAACACCCCCAGCTTATACACACTACTGAGTCAGCGGCGCGTGAGATGGCTTGGCCATGTGAGCCGCATGGAAGATGGCAGGATCCCCAAAGACACATTGTACAGCGAGCTCGCCACTGGTATCAGACCCACCGGCCGTCCATGTCTCCGTTATAAAGACGTCTGCAAACGCGACATGAAATCGTGTGACATTGATCACAAGTCGTGGGAGTCAGTTGCCAGCATTCGCCAGAGCTGGCGGGCAGCCATAAAGACAGGGCTAAATTGTGGTGAGTCGAAGAGACTTAGTAGTTGGCAGGAAAAAAGACAGAGGCGCAAGGGGAGAGCCAACTGTGCAACAGCCCCAACAAACAAATTTCTCTGCAGCACCTGTGGAAGAGCCTGTCACTCCAGAATTGGCCTTTATAGCCACTCCAGGCGCTGCTTCACAAACCACTGACCACCTCCAGGCGCGTATCCATTGTCTCTCGAGATAAGGAGGCCCAAAGAGATCTTATCTTAGCCTATCATAATCTTGTACACATCTATCAAATCTCTCTCAAACTCCTTTACTCCAGGGAGAACAACTCCATCTTCTCCAAACTCACTTTGTAACTGAACCCCCATCCCTGGAACCATTCTGGTAAATCTCCTCCGCACACTCTCAGGGACCTTCACATCCTTCCGAGTGTGGTGACCAGAACTGGACATAGTTCTCTCGTTGGGGCCTAACCAAATCTTTATAAAGTTTCAGCATAACTTCCCTGCTTTTGTATCTTTGCCTCTAATGATGAAGCCCAAGATCTGATATGTTTTGCCAAACATTCTCCTAATATGTCCTGCCACCTTCACAGATCAATGCATTTAGAGCCACAAGTCCCTCTGTTCCTGCACAATCTTTAGAACTGTGTCATTAAGTCTATATTGCCTTCCTATTCCTTCTGACAAAATGCATCAGCTCACACTCCTCTGTATTAAATTCCACCTGCCACTTCTCTGTCCATTCTGCTAGCCTATCTATATCCTGTTGCAGACAGTTTGTAACATCCTCACTGTTTACCACTCCTCCAAGATTGGTATCATCAGAAAACTGTCAAATTCTACTCTGTATTCCAAGAACCATGTCACTTATATATAAACCAAAAGAAAAACTGTGGTCCCAACACTGACCCTTGGGGAAAATCACTGTCTACCATCCTCCAGTCTGAAAAACAACCATTTAACACATTTCTCTTTTTGCTGTCCTTTGCACAATTTTTGATCCAATTGGATGCTATTCCATGAGCTTCAATTTTGTTAACCAAACATTTGTTCGGTTCTCCATCAAATACTTTCATAAACTCCATGTAGACAACATCCACCACATTCCCTTCATCAACCATCTCTGATCATCGAAATAAATTCAATTCGCTCAGTCAAGCATAATCTGCCTTTTAGAAATCCGTGCTGACAATCCATAATTAACTCAAACCTCTCCAAGTGTGTGTCGTCCTTTTTCCCTGATTATTGTTTCTAAAACCTTCCTCACAACTGATTTTAAACTAACTGACCAGTAGTTACTCGGCCTGTGTATGGTCCATTTATAATTCTGGGAGGTGAGGGTGGCCATCTATGTCATCATTTTCTCCCTCAGCAGGGAGAAGCATGATGAGAGATCCCGTGGCTTTGTCAGGATAGCGGGAATCCTGATGGTGTCCGTGGCTCTGAGAGGCCCCCATGTCAACGGGGAGAGGTACAGGAACTGAAAGAACTCTCACTCCATTAATGTACAGTTGGTGTCTGAGCATGCCCAGTCCATTATGTTGGTGAATGTCCTCTATCCTGGCAGCAGCCACCATACCTTCATTCTGAAGCAGTCAGCCGGTCCCAACACTGCGGGTCTCCATGCAGATCCAGAATGTGACTCCTCGGAGACAAAGAAAACCCCCTCTAGACACAGCTCGTGTTTCTACACCCCCAAACCACTTCCCACCGCCAACCAACCTCACACAATTAACATGTGTATAACGTGAGCAATGGAGTCACCAGGAACATGGTGGAACAGGCCATCGGTGTGATGAAGCAATGCTTCCGACGTCTGAACCGCTCGGGGGGAGCCCTCCAGTACACACTGGAGCAGGTGTCCAAGTTCATGCTGTTCTGATGCACCTTTCATATCATCACCATCATGAGGACACAGGCATTGGCACCAGGAATCCGCAGGCTACCTCAGGAGGAGGAGGAGGCAGGGAGGATACTTCCTGGAAGCCTTCGACCCGGACAGGCTGTCGGACATTCCCTGCTAAGATTCCGGTTCCCATAGGACAACTTCCCTTTCCAACCACGGATCCCCCATTCTCCACCATTACACCCATCTGAGACGCCCCATCACAGTGTTATTACAGCACAACAGGAACTATTCAGTCCGACGTGTCTGCATCGCCTCTCCGAATGAGCAATTCCTAATCACATTCCCTGTCTTCTTCCATCAACGCTGCACATTCTTCCTTCTAATACACCAGTTTATTCAGCTTTAGCATGTTTTTGATGTGGTCACCCAACAGCTGAAAATTATGCAGGGAGAGAGGGAATGGGTGATCCCCAGACAGTCCAAAAGAATCAGGCAGGTAGTGCTGCAAACCCTTGAGTGCATCTCACTCTCCAACAGGTATTCAGTTCAGAATAGTGAGGAAAGTGATGCTTCACCTGGGGAGTGCAGCCAGAGCCAAGTCTGTGTCAACACGGGTGGCTGAGCTGCAGAGCGGGGTCGAGGTATGACTGGAAGAGCCTTAGTGTTCAATAGTCAGGGGAACAGGCAGGCGTTTATGTGGCCACAGACGTGAATCGAGGATGGTGTCATGCTTGTCTGGTTCCAGGGACAAGGATGTCACTGAGCGACTGCAGAGCATCTTGAAGGAGAAGGGGAACAGCCAGCTGTCATGGTCCACATCGGAACCAGCGACAAAGGTAGAAAGAGGAATGTCGTCCTGCAGTCAGAATTTATGGAGCTAGGGAAGAAATAGGCCAGCAGGACCTCAAAGTGTTAACTTCTGGATTACTCCCAGTGCCATGCACAACTGAGTATAGAAATAGAAAACTAAGACAGATGAATGTGTGGCTGGGAAGATGGTGCAGGAGGGAGAGCTTCAGATTCCTGGGACATTGGGACCAGCTTTGGATTAGATGGGACCTGTGCAGGCCGGACTGGTTGCACCTGATCGGAGCCGGGACTGGGTTACTTGCAGAACGTTTTGCTAGTGCTGTCGGGGAGGGTTTAAACTAGTTTTGCAGGGGGATGGGGACCTGAGTGAAGAATCAGTAGGGACAAAACCTGAAATGAAAATAGAAGGCAGAAAATTAATGGACGAGTCCAGGAGACAGAGGAAAAGAGGGTTAGAATTCCTTTTTAAAAGAGGTTGGCAGTGCTCAATGGTATCTATTTCAATGCAAGGAGTATAGCAAATAAAGTAGATGAGCTGAGGGCACAGATAGACAGGTAGCAGTATGATATCATAGCTATTACAGAAACATGGCTGAAGGAGGGACAGGAATTGCAGCTCAACGTTCCTGTTTACAGGGTTTTCAGGCAATTTCGGTCAAGGAATCTATTGCAGCTGTGAGGAGGGATGATATGTTGGAAAGTTCATCAAATGAGACCATATGGATTGAGCTAAGGAACCAGAAAGGGACAATCACACTGTTGGGAATGTAATCCCGACAGCCAAATAGTTAGAGGGAGATAGAAGATCGGATATGTAGGCAAGACTCTGAGAAGTGCAAGAACAATCGGACAGTAATAGTAGGGGATTTTCATTACCCCAATATTAACTGGGATAATTTTAGTATGAAAATAATTGAGGGAGCAGAAATCTTGAGGTGCATTCAGGAGAACGTTTTTGACCAGGATGTAACAAGTCCAACAAGAGAGGGTGCGGTTTTAGACATTGTTTCAGGAAATGAAGATAGGCATGTGGAGGAGTGACAGTGGGGGAGCATTTTGGTGGGAATGATCATAATTCAGTAGTTTTAACTTAATTATGGGACAGGACAAGAGATATATCAGCAGTTAGAGTTCTCAATGGGGCAAGGCCGATATTACTAAACTGAGGAGTGAAAGTTGTACCCCAGGCTGTTCAACTGAGGAAACAGCTGTTTAAAGGTAATTCAGTCTCAGAGCAGTGGGAGGCATTCAAAGGGGAGATTCCAGAGGTTCAAGATAAACATGTTCCCACAAAGAAAAAGGGTGAGGCGGCCAAATCTCGAGTACCATGGATGTCAAGGAGCCGACAGGGTAGGATAACGCAGAAAAGCAAAGCTTATGTCCGACACTGAGAACTCAATACTGCAGAAAGCCGAGAGGAGTATAGAAAGTGGAGGGATCAAATCAAAAAGGAAATTAGGAAAGGAAAGAGAGGGCATGAATGGATATTGGCAAGCAAAATCAAGGTGAACCCAAAGATGTTTTCTCAATACATTAAGAGTAAGAGGATAACTAAGGGGAGAGTAGGCCCCATAGTAGATCAGAAAGGTAACCTTTGTATAAGGGTGGAAGATATTGGACTGGTTCTTATTCAGCACTTTGCGTATGTCTTCAGAAAAGAGGGGGGATTTAGATATTGTCGTTACGGAGGAAAAGTGTGAATTATTGGATATAATAAACATAGGGAGAGAGGAAGTATTAATGGGATTAGCATCCTTGAAAGTTGATAAATCACCACAGCCGGATGAAATGTACCCCAGGCTGTTCAAAGAAGTAAGAGAGGAAATAGCAGAGGGTCTGCCCACCATCATTTCCCAATCTCACTGGATGCAGTGTGGTGCCGGAGTATTGGAGAATTGCTAACATTGTACCTCTGTTTAAAAAGGGAGCGAAGGATAATCTGAATAATTACAGGCCAGTCAGTCTAACCTCAGTCGTGGGCAAATTATTGGAATCTATTCTGAGAGACGGGATAAACTGTCATTTAGAAAGGCACAGGTTTATCAAGGATAGTCAGCATGGATTTGTTAAGGGACGCTCTTGTTTAACCAAATTGATTGAATTTTTTGAAGATGTTACAGGGAATATAGATGAAGGTAGTGCAGTTGATGTGGTCTACATGGATATTAGCAAGGCTTCTGACAAGCTCCAACCTGAAAGATTGGTTCAAAAAATAAAATCCCATGGCGTCCAGAGAAATGCAGAAAAGCGGATACAAAATTGGCTCAGTGGCAGGAAACAAAGGGTAATTTATTGACAAGTATTTTTGCGACTGGAGGACTGTTTCCAGTGTCATTCCACAGGGCTCAGTAATGGGTCCCCTGCTTTTTGTGGTCTATATTAAAGACTTAGATGTAAATGTAGTGGGTATGATCAAGACTTTTGCAGACAACACAAAGATTGGCCATGCGGTGGATAGCGAGAAGGACAGCTGTTGGCTGCAGGAAGATATTGACGGTCTGGTCAGATGGGCAGAAAAATGGGAATCGACCTGGATAAGCGTGAGGTGATGCTGTTGGGGAGCTCACACAAGCAAAGGAATACACGATTACTAGGACAATACTGAGAAGTGTAGAGGAAGTAAGGGACTTTGGAGCGAATGCCCACAGATCCCTGAAGATAGCAGGACAGGTCAATAAGGCAGTTAAGAAGGCATATGGAATCATTTCCCTTTTTAGCCGAGGTATAGAATGAAAGATCTGGGAGGTTATGCTGGAACTGTCTTAATCATTGGTTAGGCCACAACTTGAATACTGTGTGCAGTTCTGGTAACAGAAAGGATGTAATTGCACTAGAGAGGGTTCACAGGAGATTTACAAGGATGTTGCCAGGACTGGAAAAATGCAGCTAAGAGGAAGTATTGGATCGGCTGGGGTTGTTCTCCATGGAACAGAGAAGGCTGAGGGGCGATCTGATTGAAATGAACAAAATTTTGCGGGGCCTGGATAGAGTGGAGGTGAAGAGTCTATTCACATTAGCAGAAAGATCAGTGACTAGGGGACATAGATTTAAAGTGATTGGTAGAAATATCAGAAGGGAGTTGAGGAAAAACATATTCACCCAGAAATACAAAATTGCCTCAGTGACAGGAAGCAAAGGGTAATTGTTGACGGGTATTGACTGGAGGACTTTCCCGTGGTTTTCCACGGGGCTCGGTACTGGGTCCCCTGCTTTTAGTGAGGGTCTGTAACTCACTTCATGAAAGGATGGTTGAGGCAGAAACCCTCCACTCATTCAAAAAGAGCCTGGATGTGCACCTCAAATGTCATAATCTGCAGGGCTAGGGATCAAATGCTGGATTAGAATAGGTGGATAATTTTTCAGCTGGCACAGACACGATGGGCCAAGTGGCCTCTTTCTGTGCCTTAAATTTTCTACGATTCTATGATTCTATCACACGAAACACGCAATCCTCGCTAACACTCACAATTACGTCAACAAACTATCAAGATGATCAGAAATGATTTTCCATGAAGCTATCCGTGCTACTCGCCATTTATTAAGACATGATTTTACAAGCAAGAAATATTTTTGTGCTGGGTTATGGCCTCAACAATTTTCCAAGAATCAGCATTGGACTGATAGTTACAGGGCTTATCCAACCTCTCCTTTTTTAAACAGGGTGTAACATTTACAGCCCTCCAGTTCTCTGGCATCTTTTTTTATTCATTCATGGGATGTGGACATCGCTGGATAAGCCAGCATTTATTGTCCATCCCTAATTGCCCTTGAGAAGGTGGTGGTGAGCTGCCTTCATGAACCACTGCAGTCCACGTGGGGTAGGTACACCCACAGTTCTGTTAGGAAGGAGTTCCAGTATTTCGACCCAGTGACAGTGAAGGAACAGTGATATAGTTCCAAGTCAGGATGATGTCTGGCTTCGAGGGGAACTTGCAGGTGCTGGTGTTTCCATACATCTGCTGCCCTTGTCCTTCTATGTGACAGAGGTTGTGTGTTCGGAAGATGCTGTCTAAGTAGACTTGGTGCGTTGCTGCAGTGCATCTTGTAGATAGTACACACTGCTGCCTCTTTGCGTTGGTGGTGAAGATAGTGAATGTTGTGGATGGGGTGCCAATCAAGTGCTGCTTTGTCCTGGATGGTGTCGAGCTTCTTGAGTGTTGTTGGAGGTGCACCCATCCAGGCAAGCAGAGAATATTCCATCACACTCCTGACTTGTGCCTTGTAGATGCATGACTGGCTTTGGTGAGTCAGGAGGTGAGTTACTCGCCTCAGGATTCCTCGCCGATGACCTGCTCTTTTAGCCATGGTATTTATATGGCTACTCCTGTTCAGTTTCTGGTCAATGGTAGCCCCTAAGATGCGATTGTGGGGGATTCAGCTATGGTAATATCATTGAATGTCAAGGGGGATGATTAGATTATCTCTTGTCGGAGACCGTCATTGCCTGGCGCTTGTGCAGAGTGAACGATACTTGCCAATTATCAGCCCAAGCCTTGACATTGTCCAAGTCTTGCTGCATTTCTACACGGACTGCTTCAATATTTGAGGAGTCACAAATGGTGCTGAAAATTGTGCAATCATCAGCGAACATCCCCACATCTGACCTTATCATTAAAGGAAGGTCATTGATGAAGCAGCTGAAGATGGTTGGGCCTGGGACACAACACTGAGGAACTCCTGCAGTGATGTCCTGGAGCTGAGCTGATTGACCTGCAACAACCACAACCATCTTCCTTTGTGCTAGGTATGACTCCAACTAGCAGAGAGTTTTCCCCCTGATTCCCACTGACTCCATTTTTGCTCAGGCTCCTTGATGCCATACTCAGTCAAATGCTGCCTTGGTGTCAAGGCCTGTCAATACCTCACCTATTGAATTCAGCTCCTTTGTCCATGTTTGCACCAAGACTGTCATGAGGTCAGGAGCTGTGCGACCCTGGCGGAAACCAAACTGAGCGTCACCGAGCAGGTTATTGCTAAGCAAGTGCTGTTTGGTAGCATTGTCGTTGACACCTTCCATCACCTTACTGATGATTGAGAGTAGGCTGATGGGGCGGTAATTGGCCGGGTTGGACTTGTCCTGCTTTTTGTATGCAGGACATACCTGGGCAATTTTCCACATTGCAGGATAGAGGCCAATGTTGTAGCTGTACTGGAACAGTTTGATGGGGGAACAGAAGTTCTGGAGCACAGGTATTCAGTACTATTTCAGGAATATTGTCAGGGCCCATAGCCTTTGCAGTATCAAGTGCCTTCAATCGTTTCTTGATATCACGCAGAGTGAATCGAACCCTGAGAAACAGTACTGTATTCTCCCCTCCACCTCCAGTCTGAACAATCACTGTTCACCACTTCTCTCTGCTTTCTGTCCCTCAGTCAGTGTCATATCCACACTATCACTGTCACATTAATCCATGTCATAACAAGTCTATGAAATGTCATTTGATCACAGGCCTTTTGAAAGTCTATATACATAAATGGATATACACGAGTAGGGGAGGAAGAT